>NC_092263.1:15666247-15841247 GCF_036320965.1 Panulirus ornatus | reverse complement strand
CTTAGTATTTTCTTGAATTTTGAGTAAAAATGAAATGTGGTCCTCAAGGCAGGTGGGAGAGAATACCAGTCAGTTTATAACAATACTCCATTGTTCTCTCTCTCTCTCTCTCTCTCTCTCTCTCTCTCTCTCTCTCTCTCTCTCTCTCTCTCTCTCTCTCCCTCTCTCTCACACACACACACACACTCCAATCCCCAGTCTAATTTGTGAAAGTTTTGTGTTTATCTGGGTCTATGCTGACACTGCTGATTCAGTGGACCCTCAAGAATTTGGAAAGATGAGGTCTTACTCCACCACTCAACGCCTTGCCAGCCTCCCAAGCTTCATTTACCGCAAGACGTCATTAAGGCTTTTGACTTGGTGAACCAAAAGGTCATCACGAAGAAAGCCGTCGACCTGGGACTACGTGGATGTCTCGTCTCGTGGCTGGCGGACCTCCTGACCAGGCGACACCAGACCCTCAACTTTAGATGAGCCACACCGACCTCACTACCCCAGGATGCGGTGCACCACAGGGTAACAAGATGCAGCCGCTCTGCTTTCTCATTCTTATCAGTAACACCCTGAAAGACACAGACCACAGCTGAAAGTACGTAGACAATTTCACCTTTGACATCACTATCATCAACAGTTCTCCTGACCTCAGTGTCCTTCAGCTTATCATCAACAACCTTCATGGGCGGACGACAGCCAACGACGTCAGCTTCAACCACACAAGGACTGCGATGATGCACATCAGCCTAGACGCAGACAACCTCCTGCCTCCTAACATCTTACCAGGACCTGTCATCCTCCGGGTAGTCAGGGATTTCACATCCTCCCCTCCTCCCCAACACCTCTCCACCACACACCGGCTTTTTGTCACCATAATCGACTCGTTCCACCAGAGCTCGTACAGACAAGTACAAGAACTGTCCTATACCTACCACTTTGAACGTCATAAACTATTAATGAACAAGTACATTGCGAAACATGTGAACAACTCAGTGGTATATGGTATGACAACTACTGTATTCCTGTAACTGTTCATCACTTAATGTTCAACCATTCTTTCTTATAAACACACTACATCTCTATAATTCCTTTTCTCTTTTGTTTCTTTCTGTCTCTCCTGCCTTTCTGCTCCCTCTTTCCTCATTCTCTCTTATCAATCCCTTTTTCTATCGCCGCTAATTAATATCCACGTGCATTCATAACACGGTCATATTAATTACCAAAATATCATCAAAAACACTTACATCATTAACTTATCAAATGGTAAATGAAATGATAGAGTTTTGGATTTATTTCAGTCGCACAAATTCCCAGCGAACAGATGTAAATCAGGTTACAAGTGCTTTGAATATCGTTTGAAAATTATTGAGGTCAAAAATATATAGAGTGTGAAAACCCATGGCAGAGCTAGAGCCAACACACGTCAGAAGCTGGATGTCAAAATCTTCATCAGTGAGGCGAAACCCAATCTGGATCACTGGCACAGGAGGTTGTGCTCCACTTCTGACCGGGATAAAACCACCATAGGTCATGGTGCTGAGGACCTGAGGCAGCTGCTATGGTGCTGTGGGAGCGAAGTAACCCCTCCCCCCGCTCCCTACCCTCCCCATCACCGTACTGCACCACAGGGAGGGATAGCATTGTGTTACCGCCGGCCGGGTCGGGTTATATGTCTGTATTCCCAACGGCGAATTTGACTTACTATTTTTGCTATGATGGCTGCCTGAATTAGTGATCTTCATTATTTTGAATATGACTATCAACATTCTTCTTCCTTTTCATCTTCTTCTTCCTCTCATTATCATTACTACCCAAAGTCATATCTATATTCATATTATTCATATTCATGTCTATACTCAAAATATTATTGTTTTTATTACCATTACCATTATCATTGTTATTATCACTACTATTATCATTATTATTATTATCATTATTATTATTATTATCATTATTATTATTATTATTCTTTATCATCATTATTATCATTATCATTATTATTACTATCACTATTATCATGATTATAATCATCGTCATTATTCTAAATGTCAATATCTTATTTTCTCGCTTTAACCCAGCAGTTCCTCCAACCACACACTTCTCACATACTATCATCAAGCTAAACACTTGAGTATTGGTCACCGTGACCGACCACTGGGTCGTCCTTGAAATGGTCAATCGGTCGTAAAGTGAGGCAATGACGATATTAATGGTGGTTCACCTTGTAAAGAATAGCCTTTTAGAAGAGAGAGGCAGGAGATATTTTACTGGACTCTGTAATGGAATGTTGGAAGTGTTTTACGGTAGAGGAAATCAATGCCATAAATACAGAAAAGTTGAAATGTTTATCAAAGTGTGAGATTAAGAGATGGGCAACCCAGAGTACAAACTCTCTCCCACGAATGCGCACATACGGATGACCTGCTGGATCCAAGAGACAAGTCAGTCACAGGTTACAAGGCAACGGTGCGGAAACCGAGGGAAGCGCCTGTGAAGGGAGGCGGGTGCTCAGAGACGGAGGCCAACTGGAGCAAATAATTGATATGATTCCACACTACATTACCCGGCTCCTCCAGGGACCAGACCACTTGGTCACAGATACTTACACCAGCCTGGGTCACGCAGGATGTAGGGGATCAGGAGACAGGCGAGGGTCAGACGATGCTTGGAGTACAGGGAGATGAAATGATCTTGACAAAGTCTTGGAGACCAGCACGGCTACTTGATGCTGGGAAAACAGGGAACGTATATGGGAGCTAATTCCTTGTGTACTATGTGACGCACTCGTGATCGGTGAATCTTTGAGTGTACTCTCTTGTTAAGACACGCCGGCTGGCTCTTGCGATCTTCCCTCAGTCCATCAGTTCAGTCCAGCAGAAAGGTTTGTGGTGCGGTTAATAGTCACCCTCTATTTTGTTGTCCTATTTATCTTCTATGTTCTCCTTTCTTCCTGTTTTACGCCTCGTTTTGTCTCATCCCTCTTCCTTCATTTGGATCTCTTTCAATCTTGTTACATTTTTTTAAATTTTGGTAAATTTCTTTAATGTTCTTTTTTCTTATTCTCACTACACCTTCCCTCTTCCCATCCTTCTCTCATGCCTCTCACTCCTCCGTGTTTCTACCTCTCCTTTACTTCTCATGGACTCCTCTACAGTCTATTATTCTCCCACGTATATAGTTATCACCCTGAACCTCATCCTTTACGAGCCATCTTCCTCTGTACAACATTCTCCTCTCTTTCTTAGGGTTATAGACTCTCCCCAAGTACGTGGGCCTCTCCTGCCCTCCCCCAGTACTTTAGTTTCCCCAGTCCTGCCCCAGGACTCTGAAGGCTCCACTGCCCTCCCACTGCCACTTGAACATCTCCCGCCTTCTCCCAGTACTCAAGTGTTTCCTCCTGTCCCACAGCCAGGTCCCCCAGGCCTTCCTAGCCTCTCTGCCACTTCCCCGAGCGCGTTTATCTCTCCCACTTTCCTCCTCTCCAAAATGTCCCACACCATTTTCAAAATGCTCTCGTTCTATTGCGGCAAAAAATGTTGATATAATGGATTGCCCAGATGACTGGCTGGAAATTGAGTTCCAGAATGTAATAGTCCCAGCATGGCTTCCCCTGGGACGTGTGCGTGTTAGTGTGAGGGTGTGCGTGTGTACTTATATATATATATATATATATATATATATATATATATATATATATATATATATATATATATATATATACATATATATATATAATAGATAGATAGATAGATAGATAGATAGATAGATAGATAGATAGATAGATAGAGAGAGAGAGAGAGAGAGAGAGAGAGAGAGAGAGAGAGAGAGAGAGGTGATTCATTAGGTCGGGGGTCAGGTGCGAGTATGAATATCAACAGGACAAAGGTGACCTTAACACACACCTCGTTGGAGTTATGACCGACGGAAGAGCTTCACACGTCTGGTGTCAGCGAGGCATCGCTGGGTCATCGTCAGCGGGAGGAGACGTCTGGCTGACTATACTCCTCTCTCTATATCCTTCAATATATCTCTTCCCAATAATCTATGTGTACCCTTCTCAAAACGTGTTATTCTTTTCTCTTCAACTTTATACAAGGGATACATAAGAACGATAATCAAGCACATTTGTACTGATACAGAACGCACATGTTCTTGGATTACTGTCATGGGAAAAGGCTTCTGAGGCAACGGATCAGAAACAGAAAATATATCAAGAGAAAAACAAAAACTGTGCAGAAGGGAACTGCTGAGAACGAGACTGGAACCAGTGGAGTGAGATCTCCGAGGTGACAGAGACAATGTCGCTGTTGACCATCTTATGAGACTATACGAACAAGACGTCATATGTGTAATGCTTGAGGCATATTGTATCTTCTGAGGTGGACGCTGTACCTGTCCCACGAGACGTCCTTCCTAATACACGATAGTATTTGGCAATAGCTCGAACCCCCTCACGGGTAAGTTCATATGATGACGAGAGAGTGAATTGTTTCACTTCTGTTGATCTCGGAGGAGAATCTTTACACATACGCCAGACCGGATCCTACACGAGAACCTCCCCATTAATACACGGCCACGCACTCAAGCCTTTATCGCTGTAGCCAGTAGAGTGTAGGTTTAAACGGTTTATCTTTTAGCAAACGCCCACACGAAGCCATACGAGGCAATCCCGTAGATTAAGAAGAGAAGGACGAAGAAAACAGCTTTTGTGTCCACCATGTCTGGTGTGGAAGATAAGGACAAGACTAAAACTGTGAGAGGCATGACAGTCACCGCCCTAGGATATGGCGGGGAGTGGATGAAGGTACTGTGGTGTTGTGGTACATGTTGATGTTGTTGTGGTGGTTGTGGTGATGGTGGTTATAGTGGAAGGGATAAGGTAGTAACTAACGAACGTGGTGAGGATGATGGTAGCTATAACTATTAGTTGCTGGTTGACAATGTTGGTAGATGATTGTGGTGATGATGGTAGTGGGGATAGAGAATGGGTGGCGTCGATTGACATTCTTGCCATCCACTGCTGCTCTACAGACAGAGACGTTGTCATAAAACGATAAGAATTAGTCAGATTATAGCGTCAAAGCCAACCACTACACCAGGTGGCAATGATCATCAAACATGTACATCATGCGTGTTCAGACAGGGGTTGTCTGCTCAGCTACAGACTTGTCTCTGGTGTGAAAACCACAAAAATTGAGTCGCAGGGACTCCACTGTCGTAGATCTTGTGTCATTGATGCTCAGATGTGGAACTAAATCGGACTAATTGTGCATCACAAAGAGTAAGGAAGAATCCCTTGTTGCTAAATTCAGCCCTTATCCCACGCTACATTTGTAACGTTAAGACAGATGCAATATTCATATAATCCTTAATATAACTAGGTAGAATCTTAGCTCATAAGGGGAACAACAAAATAAAAGGATCTGACACTTCACCATTATTACATAGGTTAATAAAAACAGAAAATGAAAATTTAACAAATACTTGGTTATGAAGAAACGTAAATATGTTCCTCAGAGACAAGACTTTATGGGAATATTATTACGCCTTACTGCCTGACACGACGCTCTCTCATCTTTCCTCTGTCACCCCCGACATCTGAGTCTGGAGGTTAAACAGTCTCAAGACGACAGTTATGGAGATGTCCAGAGGACTTTCATGTCAATATGCTGGATGGCATTAGTGACTTATGAAGCAAATGATAAAAAGAAAAAGGGAAATTAGCAACAGATCCTGTTGAAGACGACATCTTTTGAGGGATGGGAAGACCTCCTCAGTAAAGTTACCCCTTGCCGGGCATATGTGGTGTGAATGACCTGTGAAGCGGGTCGAACACTGGATCGAAACGTATGAGCCAATATCAACAACTCAGCAGCACCAGAATGATGTGAATCTGAAAATCCCGAACACTAAAGGATAAGTGAATCAGCCTCGAGGAGTTAGAAATGTCTTCTAGGAAAGTACTAAAGCCACGGAATTTCCACAGGAAGAAGGAAAGTAGAAGATGAAGTTCATCCAACTCTACTCCATTATCTACTTTGACGTTACTAATACGTTTATTGCCACAGACACAACCAATCATCTTGCTCACTGGAGGGAAGGAAGAGTAGGGGCATCGGAGGGAGAAGGAAGGGGATGGAAGGAAGAGTGGAGGTACTGGAGGGAGAGGGAAGGGGTGGGGGGGAGGAAGAGTGGAGGGAGGAAGAGTGGAGGGACTGGAGGGAGAAGGAAGGGAAGGGATAAGCGGAGGTCTGTTCAAGAGGAGAGCCACGTCTCTCTTACATCTACTCACAAAACCTTTTATTCGTCTCCCCAGAATGAGACCCAACGGTACACAAACGTCCTTTTGTTCCCATATATTTTACCTGTTTAGGTACGGCGGAAGTGCGAGCTTTTATTCATACTGTTGCATTCAGATTCATTTACCTGGGAAAATCAGATCATCTGGACGAGAAAGTTTTTGCACCGGAGCGAACATTTCGGAAGCCAGAATTCTGGGAACAATTTCGTATCACTTGAGAGTATAATTTGCTACTAACGTTTGTGAAGATCCGAAGATACAGAACGATAAAAAACAGATAAATCAGTAATATCAAACCAATAAAGAGATATCTTTATGGAAATATCTGTCTTGAACTCTGTACCATGCAGCATGTGATGCATGATCTCATGCAAGTATTCATGGTACCATTGTCATACTCAGACACATGAACAGCGTCATGCATGGCACTTGAGTCGCTGGTCACTGGCGAACGATCATTAGGCCGACCTGTTCATGTGCGGTCAACTGCCTAACATGTTCCCTGCCTGGACTGTACCACCACTAGCCTTATCATTAGGGTCTGCTGGATAGTGGATCTGCTAGGTGGCGGGTTTGCTAGGTGGCGGGTTTGCTAGGTGGCGGGTTTGCTAAGGGATAGGCCTAATAGGTGGTGGGTCTGTGTGTGGTGGGTCTGTCATGTGGTGGGTCTGCTGCGTGGTGGGTCTGTTGTCTTGTAAGTATAATGGCTGGACGTTGTGTAGGGCGGAGGTTCTGATGAGCAGACGACATACTATGGTATATGAATTTCCGACGATATAGAAAATAAGGAGGTCGTTTTAAGTGTGATGTGCGCGTGGTCATCTGGGATCGACTCCATCTCCGAGAAAATGTTACTATAAGATGACCTTCACATCACAACGTCAACCAGGAAACCTCGAGTCTAGACCTTTACTGAAGCAGAGCGAACGTTTACATTAGGTAATTTCATCTCTCATTAACGTGAATGTGTTCCGAGATTGCTGATCTTTGACTCGGTTCCTCGGCCATGGGTGTGCCAAGGGATGTCATCTAATGGAACCATTGGTCTACCCAGGCGTATCTCAAGATCGTCTGTGCTCCCTCTGGGAGACCCTGGAAGGGAATTCGTCTAGTGGTGAGGCAGCTAGAGTGGCGGTATTTTTCGAGATAGTTGTGAGAGAAGATGAGGGGAAATTTAGGAAAGCGAACAAGAAGAACCTTTGAGACGAAGGAAGCTTTACGGAGGAAAGAAGGGAAATCTAAGAAGGGAAGGGAAAAGCCGTGTGTGTGTGTGTGTGTGTGTGTGTGTGTGTGTGTGTGTGTGTGTGTGTGTGTGCGTGAAAGCAGACGTAGTTGAATGGTTTTGGGTCGACTCCAGGGGTCAAACCAAGGCCCATCTCACTGGTGAGCCAGTTTAGCGTGTCTCATTAATGAGCCGAGCCAGGGAAAGTCTCACGAGCAAGATTCTGGGTTGTGCCGAGGCATTACACCTTATCACACCCCGGAACCTTCTAAGCCACGACTAGTACCATGAAATTGGATGAAAATCGCTGCGCTAATCCTTGAATCCTGCGGTTTTCCCCAAGAGAAAATCTGCTTTCCAAACTTTTCGCCAAACAACATTCCACACATTTCTGGAAACCTTGAAGCACAAAAGTGAGTTAAGATCGAGGTACGAGGTCTGTCGTGCCTGGAGATCTTCCTGACAGACCCTCCAAGTCTGGTTCGTTATCAAAACTGTATTTCGAGGACACTAGATCTTATAGGCAATGAAATACTTGATGATTCTAACTATATCTCTTGTTCCAGCTACTAGTTAACGTACGATATCCTGGAAACTACCAGAAGTTTACTACGTTAACCGTAAATTTTTCTCATTCGCCTTCAAATCCAGTGGCATTTAAGACTGTAAAAAGGCAATGTATCATTAATGAGAGGCAGTTTCGTTATAGAATCACTATGAAAGAGATGAATGAATTGCTCCATTTTCTGTGGAGAACTTTTAGTACAATTGCCTAACAATGCCACTCTTCCCTCACGCCATCTTATAGTCAGTCTGGCAATTCAGAGGCGCCCCCAGCGTCGGGTGTGTGGTCTAGTGTCGAGTGATGAGTTTATGATGAAAAGTCTGTGATGAAAGTTCGGTGATGATCGTGTGGTGATGATCGTACGATGATGAACATGGTTGATGAGGGTAACCTGGATGGTCTGTGTCTGACGGAAGGTAAGATAAAGGAGGAGGTGGTAGAATGGTTCAGTTATACTGTGAGGGTAAAGTCCGGGGTTAGTGAAGGGACAAGAATGAGGGACGAGGTGGCATCTCTGAGGAAGGAGTTGTGTGAATGTGTTAGTTAAGGAGTGTAAGGAGGAGAGTTGAAGATTGATGAATGGGATTAGAACAGATGATTGTTAGATAATACTGATCGGGTATTGTTAGGGAATACTGATGTGGTATTGGAAGGAGTGAAGAAAGAAGTACTCTCTGTGTGGAAGTGAGTGAGTGCTTTGGCGGTTAGGTTACAAGGGAACGAAATTCCATGACAACCTATCCATCTTGTAGCGACCTCTCCTCTAATTTTCATCTTTTTCTTAAGTTCTTCCAACCCTTCAGTCTCTCCCCCGACCTCCCAGTCGTTCTCTTCTATGATTCCTGGCACAGTTATCTGATTTACCTATAAATACACTTCTTCCCGTCTGTTGTACATAGATGGTAAGTGAATGGGACGAGGGATTAGTTCTGCTGCCATCACACATCCGACTGTTACCTTCTCACTGTACAACGATGGCTCACAGTCTTGTGTGTTCTGTCTGGAGGTCATATCCGGAGCTCCTTACTTGTCCACTGTATTAAATCAGTAACACACACGTTGCTCCTGCCTCACTGTAGAAAGCTTATCAGGTAAGTATATCAAACAAATTCTACGTCATATACGTTATTTTCTTCAAATGAAAAATGTAAAAGACTCTTTGAGTTTCATTCCTTTCATTCAGCTCAATAGATATTTGTAGTTTGTGACGAAGAGGAGAAGAGAACTTCCAGAGCCTTTCCAAGAGAAACCTGGTTAATTTCACCCGAATTCGTTAAGATGTCAGACCTGAGTTATTAAGGTAGCCTTCCCCACGACAGTCATTAAAAAAGTTTCCCATTGAAGGTCAGGCTGCAATACGTGTGATAAAACTTATACGTATTTTGTCTTTATCGATGTCGCTACCTCATGTGGTGGAACTGTGGTGGAACGTGGCAAGGAATGGAGCTGTGGATGGTGGTGAGGTTGTGGGATGTAGTGAGGACCAGGGTTGTGGGGTGTGGTGAAGACTGGGGTTGTAGGGTGTGATAAGGACATAAGTCTCCCAGGATGGGGAGAGAGGGAAGAGGGAGTGAGCCTGGGGAGGGGAGAGGTAGCTACGAGGGGCAAGGCTTTGATCCACATCTGTACGGAAGGAGGAGAAGGACGAGTTTGTCTCTTTCCCTCAGGGAGACCCAGCCAGACGCCAGCGGCTGTATAAGGTGAGGGAGATATGCTACCCTCTTACCTCAGCTCCGGGGCTCATATGGTCATAACTCTTGCAGTACTCCGCTGTGTCAGGAGGGAATGCTGATATACTATCTCAGCGTCGAGACTTATACACCTGCTGTGTCAGGAGACTAATACATATAATCATACCTGGAAAATCTTTTGTTACCATCATATGAATTTGTTTGCATGAATGGACAAGTTTCTCACAGTTTCTGTTGTTACGTGGGAGAGATAATGAACTAAATTTAACTCTCATTGTCTTTTAATGACGTGGTATTGTACGTCCTTGAAGGTAGCATGATAGATTTCGACACCATCATACCGATCAACAACTGATTATATTCTCTTCCTGCGGGTGGACTGGGAAGCCGTACTGTAATCCTCCTGCTCGAGCATATTTCATATTCAAATATTTTTTGATATTTCAGTATTTCAAAACCCTGACAGCCATGGCAGGCAGAGCGTAACGCAACAAAGTACGTCCTTTAGTAAGGTTTACTGGCTGATTGTACACAACCCAACTTTACAAAGACTTACATTCATTATACGTTGAGTTTTATGTCAAATATATCTGATAATGATTATAATCTATCGTACCTACACTTCAGGTCTACGTCCAGGTCAAGCCCCACATCTGGGCTTTCTCATGCAGCGTCTGCCTCACACAAGGTACCCCTCCAACTTGTCATTTCCATTTCATTTACAGAGCAGCAGCAGCAGCAGCAGCAGCAGCAGCAGCAGCAGCAGCGGCAGCAGCAGCAGCAGCAGCAGCAGCGGCAGCAAGAACCTGCCATGAATTCCCTTACAAACGCTTAGGACTACCCCCTCCCTCCCCGTCTCACATACGCTAGGTTCACAGTCAAGTGGCAATCTCAGCAGTAATGTTCCTCTCCTCTCACGTCAATCAACATGCCATCAAACGAGGGACGTAGAGCTGGCTCAGCCGTGTCATGTCGTACGTTCAGCTTTCATGTTTAAAACACGTGTTGATTCGTTCCTGAGCAAGAAGCTCTTACTACCCCAGAGGCAGACGGACGCAGGACGAAAATACCTCAAGAAAAATGTTTAATACAGATCCAACTGGAAGAAGCAACAGCTCTCATCTTGTCGACCAACTAAAAAAAATTACCCGTTTTTCTGAGGATTTTCTTTATATTTGTTCAAATGAAGCAAACCTTCACTGTCTGCAGTTGATGTGCTTCTGCATCGAATATTGCAACAGCGACATTCCAGTTTCCCCGGCAATAACTGCTGCTTCAGTATCCTGAACTGTTACAGAAGCAGTAAAGATGTGAAGTGAACATTGAGATAATTGTTTCATCTGTTTATTATTGTCGACAAAATCTGTTAAGGACGACGTCGCATGACCATGTGGTGGAAATGTTGTGGGGCATGATGGAGTTGTGGGTTGTGGCGAGTGTGGGGCTGTGAGCTGTGGTGGTCTGTGGGGCTGTGGGCTGTGCTGGTATGTGGAGCTGTGGGCTGCGACTAGGAGCGAAGCTATGATCTGTAATGAGAAGATGATTTGTGAGTTTGGGAGGTGTTCAGGAATAGGAGGGGTAGAAGAGAAGGACTATCAGGGGACTTGGGTAGAAGGATCAAACTCCAACACTGAGTGTTGTGAGTAGAAAGTAAAAAACGGTATCATTCCATTGTTGTTAGTCGTAACAATGAAAGGATATCAGTTGCATGGGGAAGGGAATAACACACAGAAAAGAAAAATACACACTAGGTATCAGCAACTGTTCTGTGCATCGATCTCTTTCGAAATATTCCTGGCTGTGTCCGTCATCTGATATCGGCTTTTATCGTAAGCAACGTCAGTAACTTTAAATCTCTTGTAAAATATGTAAGGTTCACGAGGGAGGTTCAGGTACCCCAGCAAGAGACATGAACATGGAAATCAGATTTCGTCTGATGAACGACATTAGTGTCAGGGGGGCCTGCTTGCTCCCGGGAGGCGACCAAACCCCAGGCCAGACGCCTCCTCTCGTCTTGATCTACACATTAATCTCCCGTGGGGTGAGGGGCAAGATGATTGGGAGCTAGGGAGAGGGGATAAGAGTGAGGAGAGAGAGAGAGAGAGAGAGAGAGAGAGAGAGAGAGAGAGAGAGAGAGAGAGAGAGAGAGAGGTTTATAAAAGTGAGAAAGTGAGAGGCGGTATGTTGGTGAGAAGAAGGAAAGGTTGACAGGCTCAGTTGTTGGTTGTGGAGTGTGTGTGTGTGTGTGTGTGTGTGTGTGTGTGTGTGTGTGTGTGTGTGTGTGTGTGTGTGTGTAAGAAAGCAAACGTACCTATCTCCTTATCTACGAGTACCTGCAACGAGATTCTACCAGTGTTCAGAACTACGCGTACAGTTCAAAGCTTGACTGACACTAGTGTTTTCCTCTGTCGCTGTTCATGTCGTAAGTCCGTCAGCTTCGAGAGAAGGATGAAAAGATATACGAGAATCTACATCTCACAAGTTATTGAGGATATCAGAATGATTTATTCTGTTAAAAGACGTCCGAGCAACGAAGAGACATCAGCAGTAATACCTCAAACAAAAAATTGACGAAGGCTTAGCGAGAAAGATGGTTAGGTCATTAAGTGAACTGTCGAGTGAACCAGAAAAATGCATGGAATAATCACAGAAATATTCAGAAACCTTGACAAATGGCTAAAAGCATGGTTCCATGTGAGACCAGGGCAGTTCTTTTCATCTCGCATAATGATTCAAAAGTTTCAGTCTCTCGAAAAGGAAAGACAAGACGATTCAAAGACTTGGTTCAGCGTCTGAATCATTAACTGACCACAAGACTGACCGACTGACTAACTCAGTGACTGTCACAATGTTTAACATCACGGTACATGTTGATACAACATCTCCAGTTTCACATCACGGTACGTGTTGATACAACATCTCCAGTTTCACATTACGGTACATGTTGATACAATATCTCCAGTTTCACATCACGGTACATGTTGATACAATATCTCCAGTTTCACATCACGGTACATGTTGATACAACATCTCCAGTTTCACATCACGCGTTGGAAATATCGCTTTCTGCTCTTCAGTTAGACTAACGATTTCATCGTCAAACTTCCCTTATTACCGGCACTATGTACACACACTTCATGATGCTGTGAAGGTCTGATAGTTTCCCTTCATGAAAGGGAATAATTAAGCTCTACGAAAAATGTTCGAACACGGTCCTCTCAAACACTGAAAAAAAAAGTAATGTAAAATGATTTTATAAATCCGATGAAAATGTTTTGTACTTTGTGTTGTGGGATCCCAGTATTTGTAAACAATGGTATTACATTCCCTGTAATTTTTTTAACTATTCTTTTTACTTTCTACATCTAATCTGTCTCGTTCATGTAGGTACTGGGCTATTTAATAACATTCCTTTACAGGTCCTCTGAACGAAGCAAGGTGTGTGAGAATTATTTTCATTGCAATCACTCCTGTCATTCCATCTTAAGCTAATGTACACATATCATTTAAGACCATTAGCGATCCAGGGTACGGCCCCAGACTGTATGATGTCACTATGTTACGTCACAGTTGACGTCACTAACCAGCTGATCTCCTGGTCGGCAGATCGCTCGGCTGTTCTCCTACACGTGGACGATGGGTTACACGTCTTGTAAACTCATCTACTACATGCAGACCGTCTCCACCGTGTGTTCAGTCCTCACCCTCACCATCATCAGCTTGGAGAGGTAAGACCAGTGTTCTCTTTCTATAGTTCCCGATGCACTAAAGAAGAACGCATAGAAAACGTACGCACGAGTCTTTGCTCTGATGTTTGGTATGGAAGAAAATGGATAGAATTATGACGTCAGTGAAATATGATCAGGGTGGACTACTTTAAGCTCCCCAGAAAGTTTGTAGAGCCGATGGCTGGGAAAGTAAACCCTGTAGGGAGAATGAAAGACGAATGAATGAAGAGCGCTTCACCATGGGGAACGAAGGAGGTATTATAACGGTCAAGCCTCGTGAGAGCGTTCTAAACACAAAACCTAGGGGAAAAGCTCCTATTCAGAGACCGTACGTCTTGGCTTTAGAGGCTGAGAAGCACGAAAATAGGATTCGAACGAGGGTATTCATGGTACGATGCCTCGACTTGAACGTTTTTGCTGACTTATTCTTGACCCGGGAATGAGACTCGCTAGAGAATATTTGCGTCTCCCGTGGAAGCCTCGTTCCGCCACACATCCACCATCGATTTTATGCTAACGTTAGACGAAGCCAAAGCCTAGAGCAGTAACATGGCCAGCGGCTGAGGCTGGACGGGTTAGGTTAAGCTGGTGTTAATTAGATTAGGATTACGAGAGGTCAGCTGGAGTTGAGTTGATTTACTTGTTCGCTATCACAGCAGCTTGCACGAGGAAGGATCTAACCTTATGTCATTCTTTAAGACACACCAGACTGTTGGGACGTAATGACAACACTCGTATCCCCTGAAGCACATCAGCTGGAGCATATGTGCCAAGCTACACCTCCCGCAACACACACACCTGCAGCCCTACACCTCCCGCATCACACACACCTGCAGCCCTACACCTCCCGCATCACACACACCTGCTGCCCTACACCTCCTGCATCACACACACCTGCAGCCCTACACCTCCTGCATCACACACACCTGCTGCCCTACACCTCCTGCATCACACACACCTGCTGCCCTACACCTCCCGCATCACACACACCTGCAGCCCTACACCTCCTGCAACACACACACCTGCTGCCCTACACCTCCTGCATCACACACACCTGCTGCCCTACACCTCCTGCATCACACACACCTGCTGCCCTACACTTCCTGCATCACACACACCTGCTGCCCTACACCTCCCGCATCACACACACCTGCTGCCCTACACCTCCCGCATCACACACACCTGCTGCCTTACACCTACCCTGCTTCTCTGAAGGACATCCCAGGACTGTTGAGTGACACACGATCATCGAGAATGAATGACGTCATCATGAGGTGAACAGACGGAAGATAACTTTATCTCACCTGAAAACATACGAGGCAATTGTATTTCATACTTGAGAGAATTACCAGGTATCATCATTAAGAATGATTATGTGAAGTATTCAGTAGAAAAAAATATATTGTAAGAATGCTAAAGAGAAAGAAACAAATGCAATCATAAAACGACTTAATTTCCTTTACCATAAAATTATATCTGTATTTTGGAAATTTCATCTCCGGTCTTCTCATCTGGTTATTAACAAAGGAAAAAGTGATTCAATTGCGTAATGAAGCAAACGTTGTGGTAGTGGCAACAGAAGCTCATACAAACGATACAAAACTGCTGGTGTTTCCTCCCTACAGATGAGAGATAAGAACGTTTGCTTGTTAGTCCCGCTGTTCACCGTTAATAATGAAATCTCTCTGTAAAAAGCGGGATGGGTCAAGGTTCAAAAAACCGCTGGAAATGCACGACAATTTGAATATCACAGAATCTTTAAGCTTCAGATACATTTCATTTGGATATTCAGTTATTGGATTCGAGGCAGAGCGGCAGGTTAAATCCTAAAATACTTTCATTGTTTCGCAAATCAACATCTCAGGAAGGTATTGAAGCAACACTGTTCCAAACGATGCTTCGGAGCAATGCTGTTCCAAACGATGCCTCGGAACTCACCGGGAAAAGCCTCAGTTGTACGGTAGTAACTGAAACGTTGCTGATCATTACAGAACCAAGTAACGCTATGCTCGACCACTGGCATAACCTAATGCCATCAGAAGTGTCACGAGACATGAATCATGAAGTAACATTCCGAGACACATGATCATGCAGTAACATTCCAAGACACATGAATCATGAAGTAACATTCTGAGACATATGAATCATGAAGTAACATTGACACACATGAATCATTAAGTAATATTCCAAGACACATGAATAATAAACCATCATTCTGAACACATGAATCATAAACCATCATCCTTAGACACATAAATCATATGGCATAATCTTGTGACACATGAATCATAAACCATCATCCTTAGACACATAAATCATATGGCATTATCTTGTGACACATGAATCATACGGCATTATCTTGTGACACATGAATCATAAACCATCATCCTAAGACACATGAATCATACGGCATTATCTTGTGACACATGAATCATACGGCATTATCTTGTGACACATGAATCATAAACCATCATTCTGAACACATGAATCATAAACCATCATCCTGAGACACATGAATCATCATCTTAAGACACGTGAATCATGAATCATCATCTTGAGATGTACATTTCATAATTATAAACACACGATGGAAATTCTCAGTCCAGAATCTCTATCACTACAATGTTGACCTTTTTCACGATGAATGGCATTACTGGCTGCTTATAATGCCAGGTTACAACATAGCAGACTGCAGTATGGTATAAGATGAGCACTGACCTAGCACCACTCCCGGCAAGGTGGTGAGGGACTGAAGATAGAAAACTTACCTTGTTGTAGTAGGAGAAGTTATACTATGGTTGTGAGGCAGGAACCTGGTAACACTGAAGAGTTCTGGCATAGCTTGCAACTCCTCCCACCTCCGTCCAGCTATTCTAACATATCCAAATACAAACCTAACCTGACAAAACCCAGCCTAATCAATTCAAACTTAATCTAACCTACTTAAATCCTTGCTAATCTGACCTAATCCATTCTTGTTTAACCAGGTTCATGTCAGCCTGACCTAAGCTGTCCTCTCACAACCTAAACCAATCTAAGATCATCCAACCTAACCCACGTAATCTAACCCTACTTATCCATATCCAACCTACCGTACCTCATCCATATCCAACATAACCCATCCTAACTTATCTGCACATGGCCTAACTTAGTCTAGCTTATTTTGCAGCCAAACGTGCACAAAACGTATCAGTATCACCTGATTCTTTCCTGCCCAACATAGAGGTTGCAGGACTTAACGAAACCACAGAACCAAACTTAATGCCACTCTCCAGGTAACTACTGTTTATATGTCACATAAACATGAAAGAAAACTAACCTCAATATGGTTTCTAAACTTGGAAATAAGAGAAATGTGACTCACTTTACTAACAAGGAAATCACAAGAAAACTATGGAATTTGACTGCGATTCTGATCGTTTCAAGAAACAGGACAAACGTACCTCGTTCATGGAGATGTTGCAATATGAAAGTATAATGATAACACTCACCCAGTCCAGAACGAAGTCAGTGTGGGAGGTGGCAATAACTTGCCTCGTGGAGAGGTTGTAAAAGGACCCTGGAGGCGGCATCACAAGTGTGGAACAAATTTCAAGTTCCACTCAACTTTCAACACTAATTTGACTCACTTCCGCTCTAGTTTACATTTACGTTCTATGAAAATATTGTTTAATTTCAGTTTGCATGACAGAAGACGTATCTCTAAGACAGTTTGGTTCCGTTATAATTCATCTTTGCGTTAGTATTGTGATCACACATGACTTTAACGTATTGCTCTAATATCCAATACATTGTGTTGCATTTCGCTTTACTAAACTTTCATTTCAGTGTTCGTGGTATTCCGAAATTCACATTCATATGATAAACATTTCTCAAAACGTTCACTATTTTCTATCATTCTCATCACATATAAGATTACAGTATTCATTTGTTTCAAAAAGAACTTATATAAGAAATGTAACTAAAATGTATGAATAAATTCCTACAATGTTTTGACTAATTCGCAGATTCATATTCAAACTTTTCTCAGTTTCGTCCTTGACCAACGTAAACAATATGACTCAAGTGGCGACGCAGCTGGGTATTTCCGCCAACACTAACGCCGTCTGCTTTTCCACAGCTATTCTCATAATCACTATAGTCACTATATCTACACAGTATCACTGTACTGATGTGTTTACCGCTAATTATGTCCGAGAGAGTCAGATTCCCTCACTATGTGTGCACAGCACTGGTGTTGTTGACAGAATGTCGAGTGATTTTCTGAAGCTTTCGAGTAACACACGCGGTGACACTGTCTCGACCCGTTTGAACCATCTTGTACTCGGAGCTTATAACGAACACGCTGGTATAGTCTGTTTGTTTTGTATATAAAAATCTTTTGATGTATAGTTTAACATTCATAATACGGTTCCTATTTTAACGATCACTCAATAATCGCAAGCCATTAATGATGATAACATACAAAGTTCGCAGATAAATAATTGTTTCGAGCGATGTGAATCATCCTATGGAGGGAAATATGAAATGTGAACCAGGATTTACGTTGGTTCCAGTATTCTCGACCAATAGTCAGTAGGCAAGATATTAATTCTGCCGCCTGGTTACGTACAAGATGACTAAATATAATACGAATATTTACGCAAACCATCGCGTTATATAGTACTGAATTACAACAAATGTTTTACACGATCATTTCTGACGAATAAAAGGAATCCTTATCATCATTTTTGATATACAAAGTACACTGTAAGACCGCTTCACCTGTTGTGCTGGGCACTTACACGTTTCTGCATATTCTATAATTTTTTCCATCATTTCTTAGTCAAAAGTAAAAAGTTTCTTCTTGAAAGGCCAACACTGGAAGATGAGCTGTTAATCTTTGTGTCTGGTTTACTACAGTGAAATAAGATTTACTCGAGTGAAATAAAGAGTAATACACATACAATGTATGACGTCACACGACTCACAAATCTCAATGTTGATATCAGATTCAACACGTCAGGATTGCTGTACCCACGACCTTTATACCTCCACAGGTACAGTCCTCCACAGGTGCAGCCCTCCACAGGTACAGTCCTCCACAGGTACAGTCCTCCACAGGTACAGTCCTCCACAGGTACAGCCCTCCACAGGTACAGCCCTCCACAGGTACAGTCCTCCACAGGTACAGTCCTCCACAGGTACAGCCCTGTACAGGTACAGTCCTCCACAGGTACAGTCCTCCACAGGTACAGCCCTCCACAGGTACAGCCCTCCACAGGTACAGTCCTCCACAGGTACAGTCCTCAACAGGTACAGTCCTCCACAGGTACAGCCCTCAACAGGTACAGCCCTCCACAGGTACAGCCCTCCACAGGTACAGCCCTCCACAGGTACAGCCCTGTACAGGTACAGCCCTGTACAGGTACAACCCTGTACAGGTACAGCCCTCCACAGGTACAGCCCTCCACAGGTACAGCCCTGTACAGGTACAGCCCTGTACAGGTACAGCCCTCCACAGGTACAGCCCTCCACAACAACAGTGCACACAGAAGTAATAAGCCACTGCAGTGTGGGTGCAACGCCGTCATCTACCCTAACTCTTCCCTCTACCGCAGGTGCTACGCCATCATCTACCCCATGAAGGCCATCTACGTCTGCAGCATCAGCAAGGCCAAGAAAGCTGCCCTCATCATCTGGGTGTCCTCGCTCTTCCTGGCCTCTCCCAACCTAATGGTTCAGGTCAGTGGCTCCGCTCGGGGGATATGATAAGATTGGGGAAGAGTCTGTATCTTTGTGGTCTCTGTTGACTTCTTAACGCATTCATGATGGTGTATCTGTGTGTATGTTGATTGTGGTCATATGTATGATGTACGTACACACATACAGACAGATATATCTACCTTTCTCAAATACACACACACACACACACACACACACACACACACACACACACACACACACACACACACAAAATAAGACACAGACAGACACTCTCTCTTCTTTACCTTGTTGCTTCCTGGCGTAGCCAGACACAAATAACCGAGCTACTGAAGAGCGCCTTTACCGTCGCCTGCTTCAGACTTCAGCCCTTTAGCGTCGCCTGCATCAGACGTCAGTGACTTGTTCTCTGAGGAGCGGCCGTGATTGTTATCCAGCAGGAGGTCGAGAGGTCGAGAGAGGTCGAGAGAGGTCGAGAGAGAAAGGTCTAGAGAGAGAGAGAGAGAGAGAGAGAGAGAGAGAGAGAGAGAGAGAGAGAGATGCTCACTCGCCTGTGGGTATGAGAGGGAGGAGGTTGATGAGGCGAGTGGGAGGGATCACTGCAGGGTCAGAGGTCGTGGCTCACAGGATGAAGGACCTCACCAATGTGTCTCTGTCGCAGTTATGGCGACACTTGTCGTCGACCATTACTCTCTGCTTCAACGTGTCTTAGAAAAATGGATTTCAGTTGTACGTAAGTGCGGCTTGAATCAGATCAAGGATATCGCTCTGCCCAGCAGCTTTGTTCACACTGGCAGGCTGGGTGACGCTGCCAGAATTTTCTAACGCCTCCGAGGCAATTTATGTTTTAGTAAACACAACAGCTCCAGGCAACAACTGGGAGCAGGAAAAATATGTTTGCTAAAGAATTTTCAACAAGGACGACAGGCGAGAAACTTCGACATCAGCTCCTACCACGCCATGAGATACCATGGGTTCTATCTCTTTACTAAATTTATATACGTATCTATATACACATCCAGCTATCATTATATATATATATATATATATATATATATATATATATATATATATATATATATATATATATATATATATATATATATATATATATATATATATATATATATATATATATATATATATATATATATATCTGTACCGTTTTGCTGTCTGAGAGGAGTTCCAAAACAAAAATTGTTGTAGCTGCCCAAGACGACACGAGACCAGCGTGCGTCAGGTGGGAGGCATTACCATCTCAGACTGGGATCCTCAGACCGTGCTGGGCTGTGTTGATCTTAGATGAGGGAGACAACACTCGAGGTGAGGCTGAAGATGTTTGGTTTTGTGATGCATGGTTCAGGCTGGGGGGGCCATACAGGGCCTGGCTCAGTCTTCCGTGGTCCATACCGGGACATACACAGGGGCGGGCCAGACTTACATGGTTCCCGCTGGTAGGCACACAGGCGATGGGCCAATTCCTCGTGCAGTAATCGTTACATATTCAACATGTGTACTATCTTTCCAGATAAAGATGGGGTGGATCTCTCTATATATGTATTTTTCCCTCACACACACGCATGAAGTATACCATTCTTCATCTTTAAGGTCCCTAGATACACATATAACGATAGTAATGTATTCATATCATGTGCATCTTTCCCCCGAGAAGGCTATGAAGCAGAAACCTACGTGCACACATCATGTACACCTCTCCCTCAGACACACACAGAGTGCCTCATGCTATACGCTCATATCCCCCGACCTCCTCGCTAGAAACACATGGAGGTGGGGCTACGCCGGCAGGCCTACTGGTGCGTCCGGGACTTCGATTCTCCTCTACTGTGGAGCTACGAGACCTACATGCTGGTGCTGGTGCTTGTCATGCCCGCCTGCGTCATGGCCGCTGCCTACGCTGCCATCTGCATCGCCATCATCAACATGGTGGGCGAGAGGCGCTCCATCACGGGCAAGGGACAGATGTGAGTTATGGTCGTGCTGGCTGTCGTGTTAGAATAGATGTCTCCAGGCTTCACGCCCTCTGACACACAAACAGAGACAGTGAAGATCTCTTTCTATGTTCAGAGGTTACTAACATCCACCTGTTTGTGATATTGATGATAAATCTTTCTTTACCAGCCACTGGGACACCTGCAGAGCCTTTCCATAACCTTCCTTGACAGTGTCCTATCTTGAATGACCTCATTTGAGTCTTTATCTCGACTATATACCATTACTTATTTAAAAAAGCTTCTCCCTTGTGAGCACCTTTGAATGACATCTCATTTTCTTTACGCCGCAGAGTGGCGGCTGAGGCCAGTGTCAATGGGAAGGGGGACGAGCCGCAGGCACCAGCAGGACTCCCAGGACAAGACCATTAGACAGGTAAGTGCTGAGGGCGGCACCCCAAGGAACTCGGCTCCTGCAGGACCTTCCTCAGGCAGACCGGTGTAGGGGAGGATGACCCGAGTATCCTGACTACAGCCTGCAGGGAGGGAACCACCAGACGGGCAGGTAGTACAGGGGGAGACGTCCTGAGGATCTCACCATAGCTCGTCGTGCTGGTGTATGGGGGATGTGATCCTCGAGGACCTCATCGTCAGAGAGGTGATCCTCGAGGACCTCATCGTCAGAGAGGTGATCCTCGAGGACCTCATCATCAGAGAGGTGATCCTCGAGGACCTCATCGTCAGAGAGGTGGTGGGTGAGGGGCGGGACGGAGGCTGTAATCTCTAGTGGTGTAAACAGGATCGTCCGCTGCCTCATTAAGCAGCTGATGACGTTACCATGGCTAGCCTGGCGACACTACCTCAGCCTAGAAACACCTAAACACAGTGACATACAGTATGATGCCTAGAGCAGTGTTCGTTGTTTGTGTATATTATCATACGTTCTAATGCTCGGGATGTGATTCATAGTAAATAGCAAACTGGTCAAAGGATGGCAAGAATTAGAGTAAAATGAATCGATTGTTTTAATGAACCAGATTTACTCCAGTCATTAAAAGCTTAACAACCGTCTGACTCATTACCATCTTTCGAGATTGTTTCATCATTGTGTTGGGGAGACGTCGTCTTATCTCAGGGACACTGAACCATCTCGGAAGCTGACTGGAACAGTTCCAATTACCTTAGTGAGCCCAACGTTCGAAGATATCCTTCCTAAGGGTTAATGTTTCCTGCACATTATTGTTAAATGAACGTTTCCATGAGCCCGTCACTTCGTCACCTTATGGCGTCCGGTGACAAAAGGTGACACCCCCAGTCATGGTGTGTCTCTGAGCTTAAGGCGCTACAGATATTTCAAGACATTATTCACATTCCTGATGATGTTATTACACTTGCATCTCTTGCCTTGGGCTCTGCTGCCTCGTCTTGTGTCTTGTGCCCGGCGGTGTTAGTCCTTATGCTATGCCAGGATCGTTCTGCTCTGTGTCGTAATTACCCTCCCTCTCTCTCTCTCTCTCTCTCTCTCTCTCTCTCTCTCTCTCTCTCTCTCTCTCTCTCTCTCTCTCTCTCTCTCTCTCTCTCTCTCTTTCTCTCTCTCTCAAGATTGTAGCCCAGGGCAGCATCTCCAGACACTGCCTGGTAATTCAGGAAGATATCTCGCCTTCCAGTCTGTTATGTACTGAGTTTATGCCATTTCCATAATTTTCTTGTGAACTGTATCATTTCCTGTTATATTTCCTACGATTCTAACAAGAATCTGGGAAAATGTTAGCAGATCAACTCTGGCTGTAGGTAATATCCATGTGGATATGTTGTATAGTGCGAGATGAAAGATTTGGCTACAGTCGTCACACAGACACACACACACACACACACACACACACACACACACACACACAGAGGCACACACACACTGCATCTCTGCCTCCACTCTTCTCAAAACTTCATTTTCTCTTCCGTGAATAAATTCACTCCAGGTCGTGTTATACGTGGCGAACACGTATCTGTCATGGCCTCCCACTTCTGCAACATCTGTAAAACCTCAACGGTGTATTTTCAGCCGAATTGTTGCCTGAATCCAACCAACCGTTTATTCATTCATTTTATTCATTCATTTACAATATTTCCAACGAACATATCACACTAAGCATTTCCAGATGATAGTAATTCTCAGGATATGAAATTCAATTGGACTGGCCATTGCTGGGATGAACGTAAGCAGGGAGGGAGCAGAGCAGGGAGACCATAGTAATGATACACTGACACAATTGGAGACACAATACGCGTGAATATATTTAGACGTTACATTAAAGCAAACTGGTGGATACTTTTAACTCTGTACTGGTCAGGTAATAAGAAACCATCATTCCTCTCATTCTATAAATGTTTCAACATTCTTCCCCGGATGCGTTATACATTGTTGGTCCTCAACAGCCACTAATTGTGGGCTGGGCAAAGTTGAACTAAGTTAGTTCATGCTTGGGTTACGCTAGGTTACGTTTGAGTCGCTTTTTATTAGACTAAATTCAATGATGTAAGGTTAACTAACTCTCGTGGTCAATACGTCTGTTGTTTATGTCTGAGGTGTAAAGAATAGAGATGACAGCGTCGCTTGAGCAGGACGGTACGACTCTTTGCAGGATGGAACGACCCTTGAGCAGGACGGTACGACCCTTGAGCACGACGGTGACACCCTTGAGCACGACAGTGCGACCCTTTAGCACGAAGGTACGACCCTTGAGGATGACGGAACGACTCTTATGTACGATGGTACGACCACTGAGATGACGCTACGACCTTTAGCGTCAACTCTGCGACCTTAGAGATAATCGTGCACTTCTGTATCACGAAAGCGTTACCTTTTGATTATAGTGGCTAGACCAGTAAGGAGCAGGTCATAGGTCAAACCATCATATCCAAAGGTCGTACCGTCGAGTTCAAGCGTCGTATAGTCCAGGTCAAGGGTCATATCGTTGTGTTGTGTGTGTGTGTGTGTGTGTGTGTGTGTGTGTGTATACACGTAGTCGTTCCTGCCACTATAACAGCTCTTGTGCCACAGTGTGTGGGGGACCATGGGAGACACAGCTGCGTGCTGCCGCCTCTGTGTTGGGACGATCTTGTTATGAGATAAAAGAACATTTTTTCTTCCCAATTTACCAAGTATATTAGTTTAAAGTTCTTTCAAAACTGATTATCATATCAAAGGTTTACTCTTGCTTCTGATGTTTTGTCTCCCGGAATTCCAACAACTTTACAATAATTTTTCAGTATATATAAAATTGTTCTAAGCAGCAAATCTCGCGTTATGATAACTTCTTCCTTCTTGATATTCAGAACACCATTAACGAACACGAGAGCTGATGTATCAGACCAGGAAGACCATCAACCAGGAAGCAATGATCAGAAACGTTCACAGTAGCAGAGACTGCCATCGTAACCCTGAAAGACGGTCTGCTGGTGTGACTGTGTGACGCTCGTAATCTGGGAGAGAGAGAGAGAGAGAGAGAGAGAGAGAGAGAGAGAGAGAGAGAGAGAGAGAGAGAGAGAGAGAGAGAGAGAGAGAGAGAGAAGCTGATTCACCATTCGGTTAACGTACGTTGAACATCATTATTCGCTAAGGTTACCACCACGTCCACATCAGACTGTTGTCCACAGTTTCAATATGTTTAATCAGCTAACATGAAAATATATATATATATATATATATATATATTATCACCCACAGCAGAGAGGAGAGCTGCTACACCAGTAATCCATACGGTGTGTTATATTATAATGAGTATGCGATTTCCTGCCTTACAGGTGGTTCAGTATAGCACGCTAATTCTCCGACATTACAGACTTTTAATGGGGAACCGGATTTTGTATCATCAAGTCAGCAATAACGGAAACTGTTATATCCTCCTGATGTTATTGTTGTTATTGATGACCCTCACCCCGTGTGTGTGTGTGTGTGTGTGTGTGTGTGTGTGTGTGTGTGTGTGTGTGTGTTGTCGTTCAGGTGAGCCAATTTGATCAACTTAAAAATCATCGAGTTTAGCCTTTTGAGCAAGACGACACGACTCTGTGATGTGGCCTGAGAAGATTGACTCATAAGTCACGACATCATATCCAAGGATCGTTCAGTCATACTCAAGGGTCGTACAGTCATACCCACGAGTCGTACAGTCGTACCCAAGAGTCGCACGGTCGTACTCAAGGGTCGTACAGTCGTATTCAAGGGTTGTACAGTCGTACTCAAGGATCGTACAGTCGTACTCAAAGGTCGTACAGTCGTACTCAAGGGTCGTACTCGAGGATCGTACAGTCGTTCTCAAGGTAATATCGTTGTGCTCACAACGCCGAGCCAAGTGGGTTACGATCGTTTACGATAAGATGATCCCATACTGTATGCTGATGATGCTGTCGCTCGCTGCTCCTCATAACTGTGGTAGATGTGGTGTACCACAACGTAAAAGATTTTACTAATGTTATGCCCCTTGTGTTCTAATGCGACCTTGTTAGTATAAGCAGCAAAGAACTTATAGTTTTCAACAACAAAAATAGCTTTACGTAACTCCAGCTGGTATACGTTATATATATGATCATGGCACTCCACTGATTCATCATGGTACTCATTTGATCCATCATGGCGTTTCAGTGATTCACTGTGGCTCTCCAGTGATCCATTATGTCCCTGGATCAATAGGATAACACTGTATAAGGCATGATTGGCCAGTCTTTACCTTTTATTCAGGCCACAGTAATGATTAGTTCTGAGAAGAACTGTGACTCTTCAGTGTTTGGCTTCATAAGTCTCGAACAGTGATTCATTTGACTAAATTCATCATGAATCAGTTTTCCTCATACAGCGAAAGTGAGGAGCTGTTCCTCCTCCATGTTTCCCTCAAATACTGTACGACGAGATGACCTAACCTGCCTGTGCTCGAGCAGAAGGTACAGGCGAGTCCTGGGTCCTGGGTCCTGGGTGGTCCTGAGTCTTCATTGCCTTCTCGTTTCCCGGGCTTCATCAGCCGAGGATCTTAACCTCAATGGCTAAATCTAGTCAAAAGAGTCGCTGTAAAATATTCATACGAGTTACTGACGGTATATCTATACCATGGACGAGGACCGCTGCTCCTCCACCTCCTCCCACCATGACGCAGGGTTGAGGACAAAGGCTCAGTGCTGGAGGCTACACAGGTTTACTATCACTTCCATTATCCCTCGCCAGGGCGACCCTCCGCGCCAGAGTGAAATTCCTTTCTCGTTATCACAACGCACACTCAGTGTTATTCTTTAGTGCCGAATAAGAGTTTCTGGGGAAAATACAATTTGCAGACTAGGTACGTAGGTTTGTCGCATAGAATTATCTTGGACATAAGTTGCGTGGATCACGACGACGGACTGATGGGTCACGAGAGGAGACACACGAGACGTGGTTGGCAGGGCTGAGTGGTAGGGTCTGCCTCAGGCTCGGCCTCGGCACATACACTAGAGAGTTCCAGCTGACACTGTGGCCGACGGCGACTCTCTACCTCCTCCCCTTGCGTTCACGAACAGCTTGGTACGTCACCAAGACTTCAGTACATCAGAACTTTACCAGAACCTCAGACATCCTCTCCCCAGCGTCCATTCCACCCAGAGCCAACCTCTCCCCAGGCCCACCTCTCCATCATCTACGCCACGGTCCGTCAAGCTCCCCAGGCCTACGACTCTATCAACCACTCTCCTAGGCCTACCACCCCAGGTGTACTCCCGACCTCTACCTCCCCAGGTCTACACCCCAGGCCTACCACCCCAGGTGTACTCCCGACCTCTACCTCCCCAGGTCTACACCCCAGGCCTACCTCCCCAGGTGTACTCCCGACCTCTACCTCCCCAGGTCTACACCCCAGGCCTACCTCCCCAGGTGTACTCCCGACCTCTACCTCCCCAGGTCTACACCCCAGGCCTACCTCCCCAGGTGTACTCCCGACCTCTACCTCCCCAGGTCTACACCCCAGGCCTACCTCCCCAGGTGTACTCCCGACCTCTACCTCCCCAGGTCTACACCCCAGGCCTACCTCCCCAGGTGTACTCCCGACCTCTACCTCCCCAGGTCTACACCCCAGGCCTACCACCCCAGGTGTACTCCCGACCTCTACCTCCCCAGGTCTACACCCCAGGCCTACCTCCCCAGGTGTACTCCCGACCTCTACCTCCCCAGGTCTACACCCCAGGCCTACCACCCCAGGTGTACTCCCGACCTCTACCTCCCCAGGTCTACACCCCAGGCCTACCACCCCAGGTGTACTCCCGACCTCTACCTCCCCAGGTCTACACCCCAGGCCTACCTCCCCAGGTGTACTCCCGACCTCTACCTCCCCAGGTCTACACCCCAGGCCTACCTCCCCAGGTGTACTCCCGACCTCTACCTCCCCAGGTCTACACCCCAGGCCTACCACCCCAGGTGTACTCCCGACCTCTACCTCCCCAGGTCTACATCCCAGGCCTACCACCCCAGGTGTACTCCCGACCTCTACCTCCCCAGGTCTACACCCTAGGCCTACCACCCCAGGTGTACTCCCGACCTCTACCTCCCCAGGTCTACACCCCAGGCCTACCTCCCCAGCCACAAAACGTGATCAGGTTATGTTAGCTTCAACTTGCCAGATTTATATCCCCAGTCAACAACATGATCGCCTTCAAAGGCTCCTGGATCCTAATCTACTCTGTGATGTTTGTCCATCTGATTTCATACTGAGGGAAAGGTGATATATTACCCTGTCGTGAGGGGAGGGAAAGGTAGAGGGAGAGGTAGAGGAAGGAAGGATAGAGGCAGAGAGAGAGAGAGAGAGAGAGAGAGAGAGAGAGAGAGAGAGAGAGAGAGAGAGAGAGAGAGAGAGAGAGAGAGAGAGAGAGAGATCGTATTAGACGTCTCCAGCTGAGCACAAGGGGATATTCAATCAGGTCACTTCAGAGAGGAGAGAACGGAGGGAGGGAAGTTAAGATTCTCTTTTTTTTTTCTCAGTAAATCTAGGTAAAACTTCGTTTGTTTCGCTCAGGTGAAAGTTAAAGAAGGACTGGCTTTTGATCAAGACCCAACAGGGAAATTCTAGCCTGTGATTCTTTTATTCCTGTCTTTCCATAACACAGTCTAGCACGTTTCATTGGCTGGAGACAGCAGCCGTCCAGGGAAACACCGCCTTCCTGACTTAGTAGTGTTGAGGTGGTGCCGGAGCCGTCTTACACCGTCCGTGTCCTGCCTGAACGTTGGTTTAATCATGTGTTTCATTAACACCAAACCATCGAGCTACACACATCGTCTGGCTAGACAGTTGTCGTTTCATTACTCACATTAAACCTATCTTTCCCTCTACTCTCTTCGCTGTGTGTCTTCGCAATTCGCACTCTATTTTTCCGTTTTTATTATCTATTCTTAAATATCTAGTGTTGTTAAGAACCCTCAGCTTTGACTGGAGCATTACCTACAGACATGATACATGCCGGGTCATCATAGGTCAGGTGTGGTGGTGTAGGTGGTAGAACATTCGACATGTGTACTGTAGTGTGTTCGTCCCTGTACTGTGTACACAAGCTGGTAGAAATCTTTCAATTTGTTTATCGGAAAAATTTAGCTTCTCCTCCGCAGGAATAGCAATTGTTCCCGACGATAACAGCCAGTGTGTGGATAAGCAATTATCACAGAAACACAGATACCCTCTGACGCACAGCAAGTCCAATATGAGTTTGAATGACCCTTAGCATTGGCAAGCCTCCTGTACTTAGTGTCTGGTAATCGTTCGCATAGAATTTACAGTCAAGGTTGTCGCTTAAAGATCGCAGGTCAAGGTCATACGAAATCCAAGTATGTCACAGGTGTATCTGAGGAAGATTTTGAACAGAATGGAGAATGTCTGCCATTTCTCGTCTCTGGTTCTTGCAATACAGTCAACTGCGAGACTTAAAGACCCAATTGTATGACACAGCAGAAAGGTCAAAGGTCAACGATCCGTAAGAGAATCCCTGACGTGATTCCATTCCGTCAGGTGTCGTCGTGCTCCACAATCTTGAGCATGAGGTCACTGCACTAAGGTCAAAGGTTAAGAAATCACAAGATTTGTACGTGTCAGATGGTTCTGGCACGACTGAGTGAAGACTCGATGTAGCGCCTCGTCTTTTTCAAAAGAGTTAGACGAAAATTTTGTATAAATTTTTTTTTTGTTTCTGAAAAATCTTTGAATTTCGAAGAAGTTAGACCAAACGACCAATTAGATTGTACGTATTATTGACGTCAGTGGTTAACTAGTTACCCTGATTGGTTGTATGATTAAGATTACAGTATACAATATACAGAAATATCGGATAATTATATATGTCTATTTAAGTTTAGGACACACACACACACACACACACACACACACACACACACACACACACACACACACAAACACAAAGTAAAAAGTCACTTTATAACAACTTTTGAATGACATCATCAGCTAACATTTGATCGAGAGGGAAGGAGGGAGCAACCAGAGGCCATACATAATGTCATGCAAGAAGTTTGTTAGTTAAGACGTAAGAAAATACTTTCACAACATAGGTTAGCGGAGAAGTGGGTGAATATGAGTTATAAAACTATAAATCTAGACAGCTTGTAAAAGTTTTAAAAGTTGTATGATAGTAAAGTTTATGAGATGGGGGTCCAGCCAGTAGAAACCTGCTACATCTTAGTTTAAATATAGACAACTACAATTAGGTGATCAACCACAGAGATGGTCATTATAATGGTCTTTGTCCTCCTGACCAGGAGATGGTAACCATGTGATCAGCAGGGCGGCTGCTGACAGTACCACACTGGACAACTCAGTTTAAGGTTTTGGAAACATAAAGTGTTATCGTCTCTACACTGAACAAGGAGGTTATAACAAGCGATCATAACATCCCGAGGCTCATGATAACATACGATCGTCAACCCGAGGAAATACTTGTAGCTGTTGACTGTGTATATCTGCCAACAGTTCCTGTTCCTTTCATTCATTACCTAATTTCCATAACTACGGCTTCACGGGTCATTGTTTTCCTTAAGGAGTCTACAGAGTCACACGATGATGCGATAATTTTCAGAAACTTTGGCGCTGAACTTTGTATTTACATTGTAACTGGAGTTATACCCAAACTGTTATCCTAGCGTAGTATATGCTTTATCTGAATTACATATCCAGCAGAGAATATCCTTAATGTTTCAAGTTGATACATATGCAAATGACTCATGTTCACAGCTACGTGTGTGTGTGTGTGTGTGTGTGTGTGTGTGTGTGTGTGTGTGTGTGTGTGTGTGTGTGTGTGTGAGCATTCGCTTGAACACATAGATATATATATTCACCCGGACGTAGATACATACCTGAATAACAATATACAAATATGAATAACAATATCAACGCTAGTATGAATATCTCTAACAGGAGATAATGCTTTGGGATTTGCAATTCCACCAGCAGAACCGACGAACACAAAATACCATCGCAAAAAGTAGTTTGAAAATTCCTCTTCATTATCAAGATATCGTAAGGATGGAAAATCTGTGTGAAGCTGAAGTCACTGTAAACTATGATTGCTTTTATGATGTTATGCTTATTAGTTTTAGTCACCGAATTAAATACGTGTAACGTATTTAACTGAATATTCACTTTATCTACAATCATGAATTTCTCCTGATAAAGACAGCTTACAAAAATGTGCTCAAATGATGAGAGAAATTAGATGAACAATGCACACGTTCCTCTGAACCACTTACGTATACTGGAAACCTTAACACAAAAGTATGAATCAATATACATGATCCAAACCTCGTGACTCACTAAGCTCTGACCAGACACGCAGTGTCATCACCTTCGTGTCGTGTGTGGGAAGCTTGGCAGGTCAGTCAGCACAGTTATACTGTGAAGAGCCTCGTTCACCACAGCCCTAGGGCTGGGTTGGTTCTTTGGACTCAAGACCCTTCCATTGTGAGGGTCATTAAGCCCTTTAACGCCATGCTAAATCCTCCAAACGAGATATCATGAACACCTTCAGTTGTTTAGGACATTCATAAATCCTGCCACACTCTGACTGAGTACGTGGACCACACCCACTGTGGTCGACAACATGTACTGTGTCTCGTTCGTCTTCCTCGTTAACCACCGGGAGGGGCTGTTCGTCAATTGCCTCTTCAGTTCTCAACATTACACCTCACTACCGATAAAAACATAATTCAATTTATTTCCACGTTGTCATTGGACGTTTTCTGGAGGCAATGACAGGTATATTCGACAATATCAGTTAAGATCCGTAGGTGTATTTTCTTGGCACTGTAATGATAACATCTGAGGAGCGCTCACCGTTTTATGAACTACCCAACAGTTGTCTGTGGACCAAAATCCCATAGCAAGATGAATCCATTATTGTAGAATGATGTATTCTCTATGTCAAGTTCAATCATAATCATGATAATAAAAGATATGGTCACCATCATTACTCATTACCTTTATCGTCTATAGATAACGTATCTGCCACAATTACTTTGAGATAAAGGACATGAAAAGGAACAAGATAGTCTGATTGTACAAGGCAAGTACCTCGTCTCCCGCGTGAGGACGCTTTTACTGCCGTGTGGAAGGGTGACTACACATGTGTGAGACCCAGCAGAATCGTCCCAACCCTCGACTACCGCAGGCTTGACCTCCTGTTTTCAGAGAACTTCTCTGCTGGGTTATAATCCACAGTGTACCAGAGTAGACTCGAGAAAAAACACCATAACGTTACTGGTGCTTTGTTCCTGCTACTCACTCGTATTTCTCCGCTTGGGTTCTCGACCTGAATGAGTCTCAGTCGACCTATCGAGGTCTAGTATCTCTCTCTGTCTCTCTCTGTCTCTCTCTCTCTGACAGGCTGAGTTGCGGATGCTCAAACAATTACAGATTTGCTCACCGGATCATCCAGTCCATTAACTCCTTAAGAACGACGGTACGACTGTAGAGCAAGACGGTACGACCCTTGAACACGACGGTCCGACCCTTGAGTACGACGGTACGACCCTTGAACACGACAGTCCGACCCTTGAGTACGACGGTTTGACCCTTGAGTACCATAATACGACCCTTGGATATGATGTCCTCTCTTTACACTTGAGACTTAAAAGCGAGGACTTCGTACGCAAGGGTCGTACCGTTGTGCTCAAGGGTCGTACTTTCATTCTCATAAAGTAAATGAATGACTCAGCCTTGGCGGTGGTCGTCCTGGCCGCCGGCCTCACCTGAACCTCAGATGATCATGCGCTTCGCTACTTTCACAAACTATCTGCAAAACAAACTTGCTTTTCCACGTTCATTATGGGATTGTCTTTCGTTTAGCATGTGATGTTCCGTGTGAAGTTTTCGTACCTTTACTATGGCGTTGTATCAAGTCCCTTATCAAACTTAATCATGTCCATTTAGGAAACTTAATGCGTTCATTTATGGTTGATAATTACGTTCATAGTAAAGCTATATTTCCTTCATTGTAAAGCTTTATTACATTCATCTTAAAGTTTTATTGCCTTTATCATGAAGTCTAATGACGTTAAGTTCTTTACTACGTTAATTATAGATCCTTATCACGTTCACTACCAAGCCATATACTACCATCATATAACTGTATCAAGTTCATCATAAACTTTATTATGCTACCTCCTGATGTACAGTACGATACTGTCTCTTGTTCTTCATAACTACAACACAACATTAACCCATGTCTACCCCATCATTAACCCATGTCTACCCCATCATTAACCCATGTCTACCCCATCATTAACCCATGTCTACCACATCATTAACCCATGTCTACCCCATCATTAACCCATGTCTACCCCATCATTAACCCATGTCTACCCCATCATTAACCCATGTCTACCCCATCATTAACCCATGTCTACCCCATTACAAACCCAAGTCTACTCTCTTTAGTAACCAAATCTACCCCATCATTAACCTAAGTCTACCTTATTATAAACCCATGTCTACCCCGTTATAAACCCATGTCTACCCCATTATTAAACCATGTCTACCCCATTAACACCGTCGTCTTGACAGAAAAAAATGGCGAAGACTTGGTTCGCTCACATGCCCTAAATGTGCTGCGTGAGAAACTCATTAGGCTGGAGGAGTTAAGATAACCAAACTGGTCATCTTTAATTAAGTAAGACAGTGTTGCCAGGTTTTGTTAAGTTTACTCTTATGGATCTCATGGTTGTTAGTCAGTGTGGACAACGGCGTTTGTGGCAACTGTTAAAGACTGTTTACCAATTAAACAGTAAAGCTAAAATCTATGTTTTCCATTCGTTTTGTAACATATGCAGATTACGTTCCGTAAAGCTATTTCTCTGCTCTTGCATGTATGAGAGAGAGAGAGAGAGAGAGAGAGAGAGAGAGAGAGAGAGAGAGAGAGAGAGAGAGAGAGAGAGAGAGAGAGAGAGAGAGAGAGAGAGAGAGAGAGAGAGAGAGAGAGAGACTCATTATGAGGTAGCCAGCTGTGTGCATCCTGTCTCCAGCACTTCACCTGTACACATACGCACGTGTGTACGCGTCTCGGCGACCGACGATAAACAAAGTGAAAAGAAAAATGTTATATCCACTTTCCACGCCTGGCTGAGCTTCTGTTGTGCCCTACTGCCTCACACTAATCCCGGGAACCAGTGGACTCACAAACAAGTAATTTGCTCACAATCTTCTTTTTTTTTTCATCTTCTTTCTTAACTACAGATGAAGGTTCACTGCTTCGTTTTCTATTATATACAAATACCTGTCATCAAAATGTTTTTAAAACCTTCTTACACGTTACACTGATTCTCCTCTGAGTAGTATGACCATAAATTTCCCGAACATATACATACATATCTGGTTTTCTGCAGGCCTTGTTTACAAGAGATAATGATCCCTGTATCTCCCGGAATACCTCGGCGTTTTACAAGTCCTTGTTGGTTCCTCAGTGATGTATTGACGACCAAGATAAACAGTGGTTCATGATGCCAGCGCCATCTATGAGACAAAAATGGCACATCGGAGTTGCCGGTTCAACATTAAGCGGCTGCAGTGTTTTAACCCCCCCCCCCCCACATATACCTAACTGGACAAGTGCTCTTGAGGATAATTATGCTAGTGTTGCCGGAGGATGAACCATGCTTTTAATATTCGTGATGGGTTCGTTGATAAGCTGGGTCAACCCGGATATGCCTGGGTTATGGACGTGTGATTAACCTACCATGACTGGCTCACTCACCTGGGGCAGGTTAACACGACGTGTCTCAAAACTGAGAAAAATATAGGATGAAATAAAGATATAACACGTCGCTAAAGTACAAGAAAGTACATAGAAAGATAAGGTGATGAGAGAGAGAGAGAGAGAGAGAGAGAGAGAGAGAGAGAGAGAGAGAGAGAGAGAGAGAGAGAGAGAGAGAGAGAGAGATTTGAAACTAAATTCAAGCTTGCAAAATTATACACTGAGCCTCACAGGGAGGTAGCGGGGCGACTCGATCTGTCAGAAACTTGCATTTTTTCTTCTCACTCATAAAGTTCTGTTTACAGACGAGGGTTGACATGGAGGCCAAGCGTCAGGTAGAACATTGAAAAGAAGAGCTAAAGTGACAGAGAAGTAAGAAGAGAAGAACAGGAATGATAGAATTGATTTAATTTTTTCTTCGGGAACTGGAGAACCTGTCTTTGACGAGGATCAAATCGAAGTTGCTGAGAGAGACATGAGAAAGTTGATGTGTCAGTAGGAGAGTCAACTGATGGATGACTGGGATGGAAGATGGAAGGAAAGGTACTGGGATGGAAGTTGTAAGATGCACTACTGATCGAAGGTCGTGGAAAAAGAGACATTAGTGTGAGGGAGATTACCACTATTTCCCTTCATAGTGCAACACTTCCACTTATAGTTAAGGTATATGTATTGAGTTCATCCTGGCTCGCTCTCCCTTCCTCCCCTCCTCCTCCTCCTCTCTCCTCCTCCTCCTCCTCCTCCTCGTCAGGAACCCGACTTCACCCTAGCTTAATGAAGAGCTTCTGAGATTACGAGCGACGTCAATGGAAAAATGATTCAGTCTCCTGTGGCAGCTGACCTCGAGACTTACAAGGTGTTCATCCTCCTCCTGATCGTGGAGCAATACGTGTGTGTGTGTGTGGGCGTGTGTGTGTGTGTGTGTGTGTGTGTGTGTGTGTGTGTGTGTGGGCGTGTGTGTGTGTGTGTGTGTGTGTGGGTGTGTGTGTGTGTGTGTGTGTGTGTGTGTGTGTGTGTGTGTGTGTGTGTGTGTGTGTGGGCGTGTGTGTGTGGGCGTGTGGGTGTGTGTGGGCGTGTGTGTGTGTGTGTGTGGGCGTGTGGGCGTGTGTGTGTGTGTGTATGGGCGTGTGGGCGTGTGGGTGTGTGTGTGTGTGTGTGTGTGTGTGTATGTGTGTGTGTGTGTGTGAGTTTACCTTTCATGTTGCCCTGTCTCTTAACTCGTATATATACATCCATCACAAGGAAGACTAGCCCTAATGTTCTGTACAAGTGGAGAACGTCTGTAGCGCGTCCACCACGTGAGGATCAGCATTCTGCACCATCACAAATTCTCCGTAGCCGAACACAACACAACACAGCAGGACTGAACCATGGGCATGTCTCCCACGTGAACATATATTCTTCTACACAGGACGACCTCCACATTCCTGGACCTCAGTAACCCAGACGAGTTAAACTAGTTTTTTGATAGACGGAGACGCTGGGATGCTCCATTATTTTGAAGGTCTTCTGATAACGGTTGGACTCACTTTGATGTGAGGATCTCGGATGAATATAAGCAAGACCAAGGTCGGGGTATTGAAACTCTCAACTTTTATTTACAAACTCTCGAGAAAATATATACAGGTGAAATTTCAAAGTTCAAACTGTGTTCAATTTCCTTTGTCATGAGGAGAGTTTTATCCCAAGAAGAGGAGATTAAATGTTACGTAAATACTTTCAAATACGAAAATGAATTACGATATTGTTTTAGCGAATCATTAAGATAATCCTTTACAGAATCCATCAAAGAATGAGCTCCACAAAGAACGCTGAACGTTCACAAAGAACGCTGAACGTTCACAAAGAACGCTGAACGTTCAAAAAGAACGCTGAACGTTCAAAAAGAATCCTGAACGTTCACAAAGACGCTGAACATTTACAGAGAACCATGAACGTTCACAAAGAACGCTGAACGTTCACAAAGAACCATGAACGTTCACAAAGAACGCTGAACGTTACTGTATGTAAAGTATTGCTCTCCTCTCTCGCGCCCACAAGCTGCCACAACTCCTCCCATTCATGACCCACTCACTGCTCTCACTAGTGTAAACATTCTCGAAAGGTAAACTGGCGAGTCAGCGGTGCTGACCGTAACGCATTCACGGGCAGCCCGAGGTCGAACCCACGTACCTTCAAATCGTAGTCGCTGTCGTCGGTCCACAGTCAACCCAGCTGTTCATCCTTTCCTAGTGGGTGGTTTATAAAATGGGTACCTGGCTAAGGCTACTGTGCACACACACACACACACACACACACACACACACACACACACACACACATGTGGTTGCCTCTGTCTGTATCAAACAAGTATGTTCTGGAAGTGAGTCGTTCGTCGACTCAATCTCAGCTTTATGATAGTGAGACAAAAGGGCCAGAATCGTGCATCAGCTGGAAACATCTATGGCGACACTATCTTGCCCCGGCCTGGATCAGAGGCAACACCCTGCAGCGTTGCCAGTGGTGAGAGGGTATTCAACTCGCCAGGTTTATGGAGCACATTAGGCAGATGGAGCGAGGAGAAGCAAGAGGGAGGAACAGTGAGGGATAAATAGATGGCACAGAGGTGATGGTGAGGGAGGAGGGAGGTCGAGGCAGGTCGAGAGACGACGAACAGCAGGAAGTGTGAGATGTGAGAGAGTAGGTTGACTAAGGTAGGGAAGTGAACGCGGAGTGTGAGTCGAGGTAACATCAAGGGAGAGAAAAGAGTGAGGAAGAGGGTAGGGTGAGGGAGGGTAGGGTGATGGAGGGTAGTGGGAGGGAGGGTAGGGTGATGGAGGGTAGGGTGAGGGAGAGGAGACTGAGGGAGTAAATGTGAAGTAAGGTGATGTAAAACACAAGATAGGGTGAGAAGTGTGAGTTCCTGATGGATGAACTAGATTAAGACTGAGGACACTTCAAGCTTCAGCCACATCCTAAAAGCCAGTAATCTGGTTCAGTAATAACTTCAGGTGTCTACATCCCATTTTTCATACCTTTCCTCGTACAGTTACCAACACTGGGATGTAAACATGTGAGTCGTCAAAGAGTTTCTTGATGTTGTTATTTTTCTACCACGTCTCATGTTAAGAACTCGTCTTGAGGGTTCCTGACCTTTTGATTCAACGTCAGGAGTCTTGATCATCTTCCGTCCATCATGTATGCCACCCCTCCCCTCCAGTGTGCGGGTTCTCTACTTGCCTGTGTGCTCGGGGAAGCAGCCATGTGCAAGAACGTGAGTAGTACACATGGCAGCTTCACGTTGGCCTGATTATCAGAGGACAAAAATGCTTTTCATGTTGGAGGAGATCTCTCTTCTGTCGTCCCTCACCAACGGAAATTACTTCAAAGAATGTCTCAAAATTCTAAAGGAATAAGGTAAAAGGTCCTCGCACACACCTGCATGAGGCAGGAGGAGGAGGAGGAGGAAGAGGAGGAGGAGGAGGAGGAAGGAAGAGGAAAAGGAGAAGGAAAGTATGACTAAGATCTTCAGTACTCAGAGGTACAGTATCTCACAAGGCGACGGCATCATCTCTAACCAGAATGTTCGACCAACTTTTGTGTTAAGGAACATTTAGTTTATTTATAACCTGAGGGAGCTGGGCTGACCCTGTAACCCCGAGGCATTGAGAATAAGCCACTGTGGCAAGGGATGGTTTCCACGTCATAGAACATCTCTTGACCCGGAGATAAGAAGCTAGTGTGTCGGGAGATTAATCTCTCTCTCTCTCTCTCTCTCTCTCTCTCTCTCTCTCTCTCTCTCTCTCTCTCTCTCTTACCCCAGTGCGTTTAGCTACTGTTCATCTATACGTCGAGAAATGGGTCTATCATGACAACTTTTAACTCCAGCGGGAAAACATCTTCATTTCTCCTGAATGAACACCGACGCACTCACAACCCCAGCATGACCAACGATGCACTCACAACCCCAGCATGACCAACGACGCGCTCACAACCCCAGCATGACCAGCGACGCACTCACAACCCCAGCATGACCAACGATGCACTCACAACCCCAGCATGACCAGCGACGCACTCACAACCCCAGCATGACCAGCGACGCGCTCACAACCCCAGCATGACCAGCGACGCGCTCACAACCCCAGCATGACCAGCGACGCGCTCACAACCCCAGCATTACCAACGATGCACTCACAACCCCAGCATGACCAGCGACGCGCTCACAACCCCAGCATGACCAACGACGCGCTCACAACCCCAGCATGACCAGCGACGCACTCACAACCCCAGCATGACCAGCGACGCGCTCACAACCCCAGCATTACCAACGATGCACTCACAACCCCAGCATGACCAGCGACGCGCTCACAACCCCAGCATGACCAGCGACGCGCTCACAACCCCAGCATGACCAGCGACGCGCTCACAACCCCAGCATGACCAGCGACGCACTCACAACCCCAGCATGACCAGCGACGCGCTCACAACCCCAGCATGACCAGCGACGCACTCACAACCCCAGCATGACCAGCGACGCACTCACAACCCCAGCATGACCAGCGACGCGCTCACAACCCCAGCATGACCAGCGACGCGCTCACAACCCCAGCATGACCAGCGACGCGCTCACAACCCCAGCATGACCAGCGACGCACTCACAACCCCAGCATGACCAGCGACGCGCTCACAACCCCAGCATGACCAGCGACGCACTCACAACCCCAGCATGACCAGCGACGCACTCACAACCCCAGCATGACCAGCGACGCGCTCACAACCCCAGCATGACCAGCGACGCGCTCACAACCCCAGCATGACCAGCGACGCGCTCACAACCCCAGCATGACCAGCGACGCGCTCACAACCCCAGCATTACCAACGATGCACTGACAACCCCAGCATGACCAGCGACGCGCTCACAACCCCAGCATGACCAGCGACGCGCTCACAACCCCAGCATTACCAACGATGCACTGACAACCCCAGCATGACCAGCGACGCGCTCACAACCCCAGCATGACCAGCGACGCGCTCACAACCCCAGCATTACCAACGATGCACTGACAACCCCAGCATGACCAGCGACGCACTCACAACCCCAGCATGACCAGCGACGCGCTCACAACCCCAGCATGACCAGCGACGCACTCACAACCCCAGCATGACCAGCGACGCGCTCACAACCCCAGCATGACCAGCGACGCGCTCACAACCCCAGCATTACCAACGATGCACTGACAACCCCAGCATGACCAGCGACGCGCTCACAACCCCAGCATGACCAGCGACGCACTCACAACCCCAGCATTACTAACGATGCACTCACAACCCCAGCATTACCAACGGCGCACTCATAACCCCAGCAGTACCAACGCAACACACTCCGTGGAACACATGGCTTAGGTTGTATACTCTGATCCCCCTTTATGAAAGACCAACATTTAACCAATATATTGGAAGAAGCAACACTTGCTCCACCTGTGTACGTATATAAACAAACAACCAAGATCTGATGTGCTTAGGTTATGAAGTCATTGTTAAAACTGCGTTGACACGTTTTGGGAATAGTGTATGTATACACCACTGTCAGACACATGTGAAGACATGAATATGCTTCATCTGGCTCACCCTGAGTCATCAGCCATCAACAAGGACTGTGACACTTCCTCAGAACATAATCTTCACGAGTACGGAGACTAGTACTGTATGAGGACCTGCACAAGAGGGGAAGACGCAGTGGAGGACGTGCAGACCACCCAGCTTAAATCCATTATCATCCTTAAGGAATTTTATGGAATTTCTCAGAATACTTCTTTCGCTCTATTTCTTTTTCCAGCATTACCTTTCCCAAGATGCTTCGCCTGACTGAGGTCTCTCGTCCATAACGTGAGTCTCCTATAATGAAAAGTATGTACAGTACAAGTGCATATATACAAAGTTTTTCAAACTTGATTCTCGCGTCGCACGTTAGCGAGGGAGGAACAGGAACAGACCAGGAAAGGCTGTATCCGCTCACATCAATTCTCTTGCTGTCATGTGTAATGCACTGAAACCACAGCTTCCTATCCACACCCAGGCCCTACAGACCTAACCATTGTTTAACCCCCAGACACTTCACATACCCTGGCTCAGTCTACTGACATTACATCGACCCCAGTATACCACATCGTTCCAATTCACTTTATCCCGTGCACGCCTTTCACCCTACTGCATGTTTATACCTCGATCACTGGAAATCTTTTCCGCTCTATCGTTCCATCCCGCTTCTCCTTGTTCCCTTCACTTCTAACACATATATCCTCTTGATCAACCTTTCCTCACTCATTCTCTCCATATGTCCAAACCCTTTCACACGTCCTCTTCATCTCTCTCCACCACACTCTTTTTATTACCACACATCTCTCTTACCCTTTCATTACTTACTCGATCAAACCACCTCACACCACATACTGTCCTCAAATGTTTCATTTCCAACACATTCACCCTCCCCCGCACAACTCTATCTATAGCCCACGCCTCGCAACCATATAATGTTGTAGGGACTACTATTCTTTCAAGCACACATATTTTTGCCGTCCCAGATAATGTCTTTTCTTTCCACACATTCATCAGCTCTCCCAGAACCTTCGTCCCCTTCGCCACCCTATGACTCCCTTTCGCCTCAAAAACTGTTTTGAAATTATGAGAATGCACGTAGGAAAGATGTATTCACAAACGACTTGGAGAAATAGAGGGGAAACTGTGTTCGTTAAAGTTAGGGCAAACAGACGAATCCTCAAAATGCTGGATGTTGGCCAAAAATTCGTATGTTTATGATTTCCTGGAAGCAGTCCATCTCATCTGGCAGGCCCAACAACAGCCCTGACCAGAGGCTGGAGACCATGTCTCTCCGACGCCACCCAAGCGTGGCTCTGGCCGAGAGATTGCGCTTTCAAAAGGATGAAAGAGAGAAAGTTCACAGGCCTCTGGGGGAGGGTGGGGGGAGAGGCACAGGGGATTCTGGGGGAAGTCTAGGGGGTTGTTGGAGGAGGTTCAAGGTTCTGGGGGAATTATCCCTCTTGGATTATCCCCAGAGAGAGTTTAAGAATTAGAATCAAGACGACGTGTTTCCCCCCACACTGACTTATCAATATGGAGCGGAGAAGACCTTTCGTCCAGGCAAATCTTAATCTTTTTACGGGTCAGAAATCCTCACACCAGCTGAAGCGGAGGCAACACCAGGCTGAACCCCGGAATAAGAAGCTTTCGGGACGTTGTAAAGCGTTGGGTTAGAAATTTGTTTCCACGTAAGGTACAGGTTATGACTGATCTCCACAGCCAACCACAGCACCGGGGGCCAGCCACTTCAACCTCAGCACCACAGCCAACCACGTCAACCACAGCACCGGGCCAACCACATCAACCGTAGTTCAAGTGATGCGTGGTAGCCTCCATTCACGAGCGTCCACGTGGAAAGCATCACCAGGTTGCCTGCACTTCTGACCAAAATAGAAAACCAGTTGGTGGTGCCCCAGTGTCATCACCACAACAAAGGTCACACAATCTTTTTTTTTCATCTTTCATACCAGTTTTATCCTGGAAACTTGTTTATTCTAATGTTGCATTTTTTGAGATAGATCTTAAAATCATAGAAGACTTTCATTTTACATCTTCAATAACTTCATTAATTACTAAGAAAAATGAAATTCATTTCTCTGTTTTTCACCTAATGTTACATATGATTATACATATATATCACAGAAACCCATTAAGAAAACAAGAATATCTCGACACATATACGTGTGCATATGTACATAACAGATCTTAGCTCAAATGGTCTCTCTAACCAAACAGAGACTCTCCACTACTTCGTACACTCCTGTGGTCTTTGTGTTTAAACACTGATGTCTGCTTGTTAAGTACTTGTGATTTATCTTAATGACGATTTCTTATGAATATCAGGATAAAGACAGTGTTTACCAGGTCCTTGATGAAAAGCAGGTGAACCTATGAATCATAAGATTCGAAACGAAAAAACAGGATCCGGAGTCAGTAGCGATACAGTGTGTTCAAGAGGAAGGCTGCTTGCTTCTCCAAGCCTCGGGCTGGGACAGCATGACGACCTCAGCCCATACATGCCCGTACCGTAACCTGATTATTGAATCACTAAAAGTATCTAAAAAATTTGGGTAACTTATGTATCTATAGATTTAAAGATACCTTCCCACCTGACCAAGATTTGGGAAAGATATTGTAACCTGAAGTCTAGGTGATCAGAGGTGGTTGAGCCTGGCATACAGCGAACCCGAGAGACCAGTCATAGTGTGCTGGGCTCAGCGTTGCCACGCTCAGTACACACAAAGCGCTACATTACAATGAGAAAATGTTCCACACTCTCAAGGTCGACCAGGCGAGAGACGAGAAGCGAACTCCGCCACACCGCTTACCCTCTGCATGTGTCTTAAGATCTTCCTGAGAACTTGTAGCAAACATTAAACATGACAGAGAAACACAACAGTAAGAATGACATATGATTCCCCACTCGGACCAGAGCCCACCATCCAAAACTCTTACAGAATAAGTAGTTAATCTTCACAAGTCAGGCCTGGCCAAGCCAGTGTGAGGGAGTATTACGGTTCACGGCCGTCTTTTGTCTTGTCTCATGTGAGCTCCGGGGCTGGAGGAGTTCTCTCACCTTGTGTTTGTCTACGGAGGTGTTTACTGAAAGATTATCATCACTTATATTGTCCATAATCATCCGTCACAAATTATTTGAAAAGTTTCGTAAATGACAGCTGCATATAACGACCTAGCTACCATTAGTCTCTGTTGTTCGTATCGTTAATTCATGATTCCTTGCTCGAGGGACTTGAAGTGTCTTGAATAAATGTCACTGACGTTGTAACGAGCTTTCTTCCCCACCATCAACATCATAAATCAACTGAACACCCTACTTACAACACCTCTACCCCGACACTGCGTGAACAAATGACCCGCTTGTCCTAACCTTTCACACTTAATTTAGCACAAGAAGGGATACGTGGTGCCCTTACTGTCTACACCTTAGCATTATCATCATTTACCTTGCCTTCAGGAGCCTCCAGTGGGTGAATTCACGAGTCCAGATATAAGTAAGAGAACTTCTGCTGGAGACCGTTCCAAGATAACCTCTCCTTCAACACATCACACTGACATGATTTGTCCACAACCACTTGTCTCCCCGCCCGCCACCCACACACACTTCCTCAGAACTGAACTCCCTGAAATCGACTGTATATCATCACGTTTAATGGTTGTTGACGACTAATTGGTCATTACGCCAGAACCACTGTAATATATCTTAGGTTATATGATGACGCAGGTTGGTGAATATTATCAATTTTGCAATGAAGAAAACAGATAACAAACGAAATGCGCAAGAGGTTGCGTCACACATGATCACTGCGTCGTACTATGACGTGGCTCCCACCATGCGTCCTAGGGAATACTGCGTTCCCATCATGCGACATGGGGGAATAATGCGTCTCCTAACATGCGTCGTGGAAATGGTGCGTCTTCCCAATCTGCGTCTTGCGGCGTGATGCGTCTGGTGGGTGGGTGTGCGTGGGTTGTGGTGGTGGCAACGCGTCCCTCACAGCTGGAGGAGAGACGGGAGTCGTGAACGTATCTACATGAGTTATTATGAAGCCGTCAGACGCGCGCATAGTAAATGACTCAGTTATGATAACTAGAGACATGTACAGATGGTTCACCAGGCCTGGAGGCTATACCTGGTGCGTCTCGTGGTACAGGGAGGGGGGGAGCATTATGAATGTAGAGACAATCATACGTCTAGAGAGAGAGAGAGAGAGAGAGAGAGAGAGAGAGAGAGAGAGAGAGAGAGACAGAGAGAGAGAGAGAGAGAGGCTGAGGCATCCTGAGCCGTGGGCTGAGTGTTAGTGTGAAGATGAATGTTCTTTAGGCATTTAAAACCACACGAGGCTCGAGAGTAACCCGAGTTTGTGTCAACGTCAGCTTATTTTCTTGCTAATGTGAGCGAGACACGTCATTACTCATAGACCAGACGCTAATCTCTCTCTCATACATACTATGTTTCTTACTCAGTCAGTCCGTCTGTCTGTTTCTCTCTTTATCTCTCTCATTCTTGTATTAATTATACACTTTTTCATGTATGTTGAACACATATCCAGTTGTGATGGCGAGACTGAGGACCGTAATGACATGCTGGACCTAGGATGATTGTGTTAGGATCTGTAAACATAGGATAATATAATGACAAGTCACGTTACCTAAATTATTGTTTGTGCGAAACTAAGTGTCAACAAGACTTGGTTTAGCGACTTAGTTCAATGGTATTAGGAAGATTAAGATATGCAACATATACGAAAGAAGTTCAGAGATCATAGTGTACGTGAGAGTACGTGAAATTAGCTGGGACGGACAGATACTAGTACACCTGACGGTTCATTAGGAAGCTGTATACTTAAACTAAGCCAAACATAATGGCAGAAACAGGAGAGTAAAGCAGACGGCACTGCCCCTCCCACCTCTCTCTGTAAGCAGGAGAAAGAAAATGGAAAAGTGATAAATTAACAAACATACTAAGTTTTCCTGTGATGAAACTGTGCGAGACCCTGGCCTTCTTGATGCAAGAGAGGCAGCCTAATGTTGCTGTGGCTGGTGTTGACAGGGTGTGAAGGTAGTTGGTGAGGTGCGACGGTAGTAGACGGGGTGTGACGGTAGCAGACAGGGTATTACGGTAGTGGACAGGGTGTGACGGTAGTAGACGAGGTGTGACGGTAGTAGACAGGGCGTGATGCTAGATGACAATGTATGGCTGATGGTGTTGGCAGGTGGTGCCCATGTTGATCGTGGTGGTGGCGCTGTTCATCGTGTGCTGGGGTCCGCTCCTCATCCTGAACGTGCTGCAGGCCCTCAACTTCATCCCAGACGTGGACGTGCGCACCAAGAACGCCAAGATCGTCCTGGACCTACTCTCTTACTTCAACAGGTGAGTTTAGCGCTGCTGTCTCCAACCCACTGTCCTCTTCATGTCTGTCTCTCTGCATTATCCTTCCCTCTTACCTCCACGAACATGAGGAAGGAATGAGAGATGAGGAGAAAACATTGAGGTTCAATATGGCATATGTACTAAGAACATGTATCTAAATAAACCTTTGAAAACTTGACATGTCATCTCGTAAGGAGCATTTCTCATAGGTTCACAGTTAGTGTAGAGATATGTTCTTGTTAAATGCATTCGGAGCTGTTGTGTGTAAACAATTGTGTTTACAGAAAGAATGCTCTGATTATTCTTATGTCAGAGTTAATGAAACTGTTCCCCGGAAATATTTCTTCCCGTGTTCAAAACTGGATTATGGTAAGATTTCCCATCACATTGTTTTCACAATAGAGGTTTGATTATACCTGCTTGTGGCTTATGATATAGGAGATTTTGTGAACTCACAAAGGATCTCATTTAAAACTATATTGGAATGGCTTCTGCTACACAACAGGTGACTATCATCTTTACCAGGCGACTGATGCTCTTTTATTCCGTTCGATTTAGATTTAATGTCGTTTATTAGAGAGAGAAGCCACTCAGGTGCCGCCCGTCTGATGAAAAGATAGAAAGCTTCCATCACCCTTGTGGAGGTTGACGTGTGTCTCTTTGATGGTCTGATTACCCGAGCTATATACGAGCGGTTTCTGCACTTCTGAAGGCCAATAGATCTGAACTTGGCATCGCTACTTAAGGAATTGTTAGCATCTTTATCTAACAATAGTGACATGCACGGAGCATCAGCTGGGGAAGGAACAACTTGGTTTCAGGTGTGATAAAGGAAGTGTGGATCAGATTGTGTGTGTGAAATACTTAGAAAAACACAAGTTTTTTCTAATATATTTTGAACGTGTCAGAGGAGCTTCTTGTGAATGTTGATATAGAGAACATTTCTGGTTCACGAGACACCGGAAAGGTCATCACAGTGACCCTTACATGAGACGGGATGTTGCACTGTGACCCTACAACACCTGGAGCTCACGATCTGAGATTTGATCATTTAGTGGATCTTTTTCAACGAGAATTGAACATTTTATTCATCAACATCTATATATCGTAGTCGGTACCTCCCTCCGTCGTAACAGAGTTGGACGCGTCGAGTCAGTCTCGGCGAAGCTCTCATAAAGGAGATTAAAACATACGATTTCAAAAAGACATAGAATTTTAAAAGATCAAATTTCACATCCAATAATAATACCAGGGAGAGGGCTATGCCAGGCGCTGGCTGTGCCTGGCTACAGCAATATAACAGATGAAATAGATTTCGTCTGGATTGTTCGCTTGGTGAAAGTTGTGGAGATTCAGGGCGGGTGAAAAAGATATATTGTCAAACACCAGAAACTTTAATGTTGATTTATTGTACCCACATGAAAGAGGGACACACCCCACGGGAAACAGGGACTCACCCACGGGAAACAGAGACTCACCCACGGGAAATCTCACAAGCGAATATCCATGATATGCCGGAGGGTTACAAACCACTGATTCTGAGAGACGTGTTGTAAACTCAAGAGATTCGTCTGTATCAGGAAAGTGTTCCTCGTATGACCTTCAGTTCTCACAATGAAGACACATTTCATCATTATTTTTCATCCCTGGTTTTCCAGATGTCACATCGTCCAGTCATGAAAGGTTTATTGGAGTTCACATTCCAGAGAAGATCTCCCTCATGGAGGAGCGTCTGCCTGGCACGTAGCTCACCACTGGTGCCACTCTCTGCATGGCCCTCTGTCTTACGCTGATGCTCGATATACAATCAACTTTTGCTTTCAGGAGCAACGTATGCTGAGGATATGCTCCTCCCTTTATGATATACATCTTTATCCTTGTATTTACACTTGTTCAGCAGGTATGTCTTTGTATATCATATCTAATATAGGGAAAAATATCTGTTAGTTCCAGAGATGAACTTCCACTGTGTAAATGTAATGTCACAATGGTTTAGGTTGCAAACTAGATTTCGTCAACAAAATAGGGTTTACAGTGGCTATCTTGCCTGTGTTCCCAGCTGCATGAACCCAGTGGTGTATGGCTTCATGTCCAAGAACTTCCGCAAGGGCTTCAAACGGGCGCTCTGCTCCTTCACCAGCAAGGACAACACACACCCGTCCCTATCACAGTCACACACACTCAAGCCAGTGTCCAACAGGTGAGACTCTCTCTCTCTCTCTCTCTCTCTCTCTCTCTCTCTCTCTCTCTCTCTCTCTCTCTCAGTCATATTCATCACCAAACGTCATTTACAATGGGGAAGATATCTCATACTTTATCTAACAACACTGTTGAACAGTGCCAAAATATCTATATCTTATCATATATTGTCAGACAGGATCGTCCCCTCCCCCAGAAAAAGCGTAAATCTTCCCCGACGCCCAAGCTTACCTTCTCTATACTTAGGCTTATTTTGGCTACATCTAAGCTTACTACCTTAATACTTATCTACCTCAGCGCTTACCTTCCGCTCTCTCTAATCAGTGTTTGTTTACCTTTCATATTCACCAAACCCAGTGACTAACTTTCTCATTATCTGCTTCCCTCAGCACCAGTGTTCCTCACTGCTCACTGCTCTCAGCACTTGCCCTTACCTAACACAGCATTTACCTAAGACAACACCTGTGTACCTTTTTCACTGTTTACCCATGATAGTATGTACCTACCTCACTATTTATCTACCTCATTATACTTACCTGACATTTATCTACTCCATTATTTAACACATCACTTTATCTGCATATTTCAGCACTCAGTAATCTAATCTTTTACCCAAGTCACCATATTCATCTGCCTATCAGCGTTTACCTCAGCAACTCCTCCCAACCTCAGCACTCAGCTACCCTAGCACTCAGCTACCTAGCACTCAGCTACCTCAGTAAGTAGGCTACCATTCTCATCACTTCTTCCCAGCTCATCCCGTCCTCCAGACCTCAAGACTCATCTATCCAGAACTAACTAACTTAAGTGAGTAACCTCAGCACCAACCTGAGCATTAACCTGCCTCAGTGTGACTCATCCTCAGTCCCGTCTTCCCTGCAGAACCGTCTCAAGAAACGGCACCACCAGAACCACCACAACAACTGCCGACAAAAGGGCGAGGTGAGACGTGCGCAACACACAACCAGTTTTCTTTTTCTTTTTTTCTAAAATTCCACATCCTGTTTTCTCTATTATGCCTGGTCATCTTTTATCTTTTTTTTCATCGTTATTTTCTTTCTTTTATTTTCCATAGCTACCATACCGCTTTGCATTTTCTATCATTTTCATTTTCTGACACGTAAATTTTACAGAGATTTGATAATATTTTCCCTGTGTTGCAGGCTTGATCAAGCGCCTGCATTTCTCGCTTCTCATCTGTTAAATCATTCATAAGATTTTCTGTTTAATTCTCTGCCTTGTTTAGCCCATTCTATATGAATCTCGTTAGTTTTAATGAGATTCATTAATTAATTATTCAATTATCTAAATACTTGATGACTTAGTTTTGCTTTTAATAAAAAAATGAGAAATCTTTCTCTCCCTGATAATATGTTTACTCGTGTCAGGGAAGGACTAGTTAATGGTTTTCTGATTTGATGGAATTTTGTTGGAAACTGTTGATAAAACGTTGTTGATATGTTGGCAGTGTGCTGGAGTTTTGGAGGTATTCTGGGATATACGGGAAAAGTGGTGGAAATAAGTTAGAAGTGTAGTGAAAATATGTTGATATCTGCAGAGCTAGACGTGTCATGCAGAAAAATATTAGAGTTTGAATATTTGCAGAAAATTTGCTGAGGATGATGCATTGGAATATGTTGCAGAGATCTTATAACTGTTGCAGAAGTGTTGGAGATCAGTCAGATAATGATGACGAAAAGTTGGAGGAGTGTTGGAGAAGGTTTGTGGAATCACCTGTAATAGAAAGTTCTACGATCATACCAAGACTCACACATCTCGCTCCACCATCGCCCACATCTGGTGGCTAACGAAGATGTCGTTTTGACCTTTGACTTACTGACCCCCAAAACACACAACAGGTCCAGGATGGGTTACCAGCGACGTCCATGACAAGGTTGTATCTGTCGTCATTCATATTTCAGGAGTTCACCCAACCAGAGACAGATATACAGACAGAAGGGAAAACCCAGACAGTGGGACAGACACACAGACAGGGAGACAGACACACAGATGAGGAATGGAGGCACAGACAAAAGGACCGATGAATGAACACAGAAGCAAGAGATATCGTCAGACTCCCAGTGAGTAACATGGCGGGGATATAGGCAAGACAGTGCCTAGTAACTTCATTATAAAGAAATTCCTTGTTGGATGATTGGTTATATGGGCTTTAGGTCTAACGACTGCTAGGGTCATTAAGGCTGTCAACGGCAAATTGTAACCATCAGTTGAGAATTAGGAGCACACACCAGCACAGCACTTCCCACCCTCAACACCCACACAGGAGTACATCATGGGTGTACCAGCGCTGCCTCTCCCACACCATACTGGCGGACGCAGCTGTACCATGTTTGTCTGACTCGCATCTCCCACCAACCGTATTGTTTACAATCCATATAACTTTTGTTGTCGTTCGTCATAGTTGTGACTAGTTGTGATTTCAACTGCAGGACCTGTGTTAGGAGAAGGGCCATGTTCACAGAGGCAGACTCTAATGCCGACAAACGTGTAGATGAACACACCAGCCCAGCAGATCCTTATAACACGTTTGAAAAACTAACTTTGTCCTTGACACGCAGCATGAGCTACAGTGGGGTTAACTGACCTCTGATCATACATATCAATAGAAGTAATACGTGTGCCCCCAGGTACTACAACACACATCGTCTGACCAAACTAACAGCATCTCCAGCTTATGAATGAGGAAGAAAAATTGTTTGATGTTAAAAGAAATCATTTAGTTCAGTTACGACACTTCATAACGATAAGGTCAACACATAAGATCTCATTATCAATATGATATGACGATGCTGGAGCCATGACGTCACGGCGTGTTGCATGGTGCATTTAGTGAGAGGAACCAACGATGGTGTGACGCCTGAAGCTACAGACCCTGAGGACAGTAGGTACTGACCCTGAGGACAGTAGGTACTGACCCTGAGGACAGTAGGTACTGACCCTGAGGACAGTAGGTACTGACCCTGAGGACAGTAGGTACTGACCCTGAGGACAGTAGGTACTGACCCTGAGGACAGTAGGTACTGACCCTGAGGACAGTAGGTACTGACCCTGAGGACAGTAGGTACTGACCCTGAGGACAGTAGGTACTGACCCTGAGGACAGTAGGTACTGACCCTGAGGACACTGAGGGCAACGTTAGTATCTCCACATGTGTACAGTTGACCACCACGCTCCACTCCAGTGTCACCTCAGTGGACCACGTCGGTATATGTAAGTGTAGATACATATTGACACACATACATTCAGAGTCACACACATACACACACACACACACTCTCTCTCTCACATATACATATCATTGTCATTATTCTGTACGTTGACTGAAGTGGTCTTAACTCCCATATTTCATGCTTTCCCAGGACAGAGTACGGCCGGAGGGGACACACGTCACCAGAGGACATCAGTAAGCTGGATGGCGAGTCCTGCCACATGTAGAGTCCTCACTGACTCTACACCTCGGACTGTGGCGGAGCCTGACGCCGGTGCGTCACGGAGGCACAGTCCTCTACCCATAAGTTGAACATGTTCAACTGGGGGTAAAGGATGAAGAAAACATATTCACCTTGTTCACTTTGTTCATCTACCAAGGTGAACAGCGCGGTGGAACGTCCCGGGGGAAGATGCTCCACCGCTCTGTGTGTGTGTGTGTGTGTGTGTGTGTGTGTGTGTGTGTGTGTGTGTGTGTATGTGTGTGTGTGTGTGTGTGTGTGTGTGTGTGTGTGTGTGTGTGGCCACCAGAGCCTGCCTGAGGGCGGATCTGGTACCACTCTGGCCAGTGCTGTTGTGTCAGTTTATACAATTGATGTGAAAACTTCACCTCTGGGATGACATGTGTCACAAATGAGTCAGTCACTACCACTAATGATGTATTAAACACTAACAAATTAACAATAGATGGATAGATAAATGTACATATATCAGCTCACATATGTATAAGATGTATATCCTCATGGTGCGGGTACAATGGGAAGCAAGGAACTGTTGTGTACATCCTGGTGTGTACATCGTGCTATGTACATCCTGCTATGTACATCCTGGTGTGTACATCCTGGTGTGTACATCCTGCTATGTACATCCTGCTATGTACATCCTGGTGTGTACATCCTGGTGTGTGCATCCAGGTGTGTACATCCGGGCATATGGTACCCACCAGCTCAAGGCTGTCTACCCTCAACACGTGTACTGCCACTGATACTCTGCTAACCTTTTGATTACTGTATGTGTGTTGCGGGGAGAGTCTTACACTAGTGTTGTTCCCGTCTCTTAACCTTGTATATATATATACCATGTCTTTACTCCTATGTATCTACACACACACACACACACACACACACACACACACACACCATAGTCCATGTCTGGTACCCACTTATCGAGTAACCCGGGGGAAGTATGAACACCTAGCTTGGGCGTGGGCCGACCGCTGCGGCCATGATTCGAATCATGATTCATGGTCAGTAACGCTAACTACGATGCCTACTGCTGCTCTGCATCTTACTGGCCTTCTGCTCCTCCTGCTTGTATAAGCAGGTCCCTGCTGCTGGTGACCTGCTGCCCCCTGGCTATCTCATCTGCTGCTGGCGTGTGTGTGTGTGTGTGTGTGTGTGTGTGTGTGTCCTGGTCTGACTCCACCACACCTCACTCCTCACCATCAGTAGTCGTCTTGTGGACGCCTGCGTATCATAGCCATAACAATAACTGACCAATTTTTACAAGTATTTTTTGCGTACACACTTACTTATAAGTGAATGTTGCTACACTAACGCTTTCGGGTGAATGTTGAGACGTTTTTCATACGTGTGTGTGTTCAAACAGAGAATAGATGTGCTGACAAGTGCTTCTTGTGGTGGAGGTGATACATTACCCTGAACAAGTGTTCTGGCAGGTGAGGGCTGACACTCGAGCAGTGAGGAAAAAAAAAGTATATTTTCCAATAAGATAAAAACACGACTTTTAATGAGAAGAACCGCATCTTTATCAGCAGATAAGGATGCTGTGATCTTCACGGAGAGATGGCAACTCTATGTTTACAATATTGGTCATGTATGACAATGAAGAACCTCATGGTGTTAACCCCAGGCCAGACACAAGGTGGTCCAATATAAACTGATAAGAGGAAAACTGTGGACAATATAAACTGATAAGACGAGAACTGCTTGCGTAATAGATTGATACAATTCTTATCAATCTTGATTTGTGAGATATGTAACACATGTGGCGCAGTGTGACCACGATACTCGCCTCACCCGCTGCTGTATGTAGCATATATGTCGGACGTTGTCAGGCCCGACACTCCGGGGGGCAGGCCCTCCCACTCGTAAGGTTTATCATGATATGGATATCTAATAAGCATCTTATGGCGCCCTGGGGAGCCGAGCAGAGCACGGTGGAGGGAGGCCAGGTATTAAGGAGAGAGGTGGGAGGATATGTGCAGGGAGCAGGGATTGTGGAGGAGAGGGAATGTGAGAGGAGGAAAGAACGGATGAAGGGAACAAGGATGGAGGGGTTGAGGGAGGGTCATCTACAGAGTGGCGGGTGTGAGGTGAGGCATCATGTTACGGTGAGGGTAAGGGAAGGGAGAATGTGAGGGTACAAGAGGGAGAGTTGACAGAGAACCACGTTGTCCCCAGCATGTGGTTGCTGTGACCTGTTCTTGATACAGTTGAAAAGACGACAGCCAGCAGCTGGGCACTGTAGTCTCTCCCTAGTATGGTACAGAAGCCTGTACACAGCAGCTGTATCGCTGTAACCAGTCCACAGTGTGGTACAGGAAAGATCGGTTGCCAAAAACCTGATAAGCTTTTATCACGCAATGATGAACGTAAGACTTAATGAGAATGAAAGCACAATAACCTTGCTACAGGGCGTCTGTCTGATGGTTTGTGTCTGTGTCACAGACTTTTGTCTCAAGTGCGGTCCTCCACAGCCTTGTCTGTACTGTAAAAAATAAAAAAATGTTGTCAGCTGTAATCTGTTGTTTTATTTTGTACCTTTGAACTTAGATTATTGGACAGAACACAACCTTCATCAAAGATTATCAAGAAAGAAAAGGAAGAATTCATTTTTAACTAATCAGAAAATAAACAAAGACCTTCCACTATTGTCCCAGCCAGAGGGAACGACTCTGGCAAGCAAATACGGTGAGTACAGAGGCTGCACGAAGGTAACCACACCTTAAACATTAGGAACAGTACTGACACCTGGACATTTCCACGTCCAGGTATTAACCTCCGCTCACGGAATCCTTGAGAACAACAAAGAAAATGTTTATACTATATTTGTGGAATTCGTACAAGTGATAATATCAGAAAACTTGTTAAACTTTTCGGTATGTTGTTGGGCAGGGTACTCACTCTTCCTTGAGGGGCTCACGTGCTTGTTTCCATCGTTCACATTCTGGTTTACATCGTTCACATCCACCTGTACCAGGACCACATTCTTGTGTACAGGATTCACATCCTTATTTACAGGGTTCATATTTATGTTCTGATCACCTACACGAAACCATAAACCTCCCCAACAGCTACAAAACAAACTGGTCGTATTACAAATTATTTTACTGAACGTAAGAAACAAATCATGCAAACAAGATTCAGGAAACAGCTGGCAAACGACCGGACATTGTGAAAACAAGACAAATATAAAGAAAATCCAACACACTTGGGTTTCATAGTAGGAGAAGCAGCCACACACACACACAGGATCCCCAGATAACGGTCACTGATAATGATTTAACCAATGGAAAAATAGCAGATTCTGTGAAGACCCTGAGAGGTAATTCTCTTGACGAGGACACAGACGAGGACACAGACGAGGACACAACACGAGGACACAACACGAGGACACAGACGAGGACACAACACGAGGACACAACACGAGGACACAGACGAGGACACAACACGAGGACACAACACGAGGACACAGACGAGGACACAGACGAGGACACAACACGAGGACACAACACGAGGACACAGACGAGGACACAACACGAGGACACAACACGAGGACACATTATGAATGAGACAGATCTTGGAGACAATATGTGGAGAGGAACTTCTTCCTGACAGATGAATATTGACATCAGCAAAGCCAGGTTTTCAGACCTTAACAGGAAGAATTATTGAGCACTAACTTCAGCAAAGGAATAGACGGAAACAAAACTAACAAACCAAGAGCCACACATGAGGACCCCCGCCAACTGTACACAAAACATCGATGACGTAGTATCTTAATGGGTTGAAAATTACTGATGTTGGCAGAAGAAAAAACAGAGTCGTTTCTCTGCTGTCTGCTCGCATGTTGGAATACACACACACACACCCACACACACCACACGCACACACACACACACACAAACACATACCACACACACACACACACACACACGCACACTTGTAACTCCTTGGTCAGCGATGAATACATTCAAAGCCACGCTATGGAGAGAGGTCAGGGCATGACGCTCACACTACCATGCACAAGACCCGTAATGATTTTCAAGAACAGCTCCAGCAGTCTCTCAGTTGCCATACGTCATCAGAGATCAGAACGTCCGTAAACAACTCGACTGCCGGGAGTGGTTGTTAAGGGTGGCAACTATCCATGTTGAAAGACCCACCATCCGTGGCAGGTAATTAGAAGACTTTACACGAGGTTAGGTTAACGATTTAGTTGGTTTGTGGTGGATGACGGATCCTGTTGCCGGGGCTGGGGAGGAAGCAAGGTAGACCCGGGGTTGGGGAGGGTAGTCGAGGGAGACGACGAGACTGGCTGGGAGAGATGCTGTGTGCTGACGAGGGAGAGACACGGACGGGGTGATGGAGGGAGAGACACGGACCGGGGAGATGGAGGGAGAGACACGGACCGGGGAGATGGAGGGAGAGTTGAGGGAAGGGTTTAGTGACGTGGAGGGAGATGTGCTCCCTGGAGGAGGGGGAGGATATGGAGATGGATAGATAGATAGATAGATAGATAGATAGAGAGAGAGAGAGAGAGAGAGAGAGAGAGAGAGAGAGAGAGAGAGAGAGAGAGAGAGAGAGAGAGAGAGAGAGAGAGAGAGAGAGAGAGACTCCACAGTACTTTACACCACCACCAACTCTGACACATCACAGCCCACCACCACCAGCCCACCATCAGCAACCCACCACCACCAGCCCACCATCAGCAACCCACCACCACAAGCCCACCATCAGCAACCCACCACCACCAGCCCACCATCAGCAACCCACCACCGGCAGCCCACCACCAGCCAGGTGAGGCGGCAGTATTGGCTGCAAGTCTTGTGTTAAACTTGGAGCTTCAGGAATTCAATCCTGATTCTATCACTGTCTTGAGGAGCCACTAGACCATGCAGCCAGACGAAGAGCATTCCTGGAACACTGGACGGAGGATTGGATTGTGTTCAGCATCTGGAATTTACCCGATGGGCTAACACACACACACACACACACACACACACACACATATATATATATATATATATATATATATATATATATATATATATACAGAGAGAGAGAGAGAGAGAGAGAGAGAGAGAGAGAGAGAGAGAGAGAGAGAGAGAGAGGTTACTCCATGAACCAGATGATAAATCCAGTATGAGTATGCCTATGGATGAACCTATGTACGAGGCAGTGTTATGATTCTAACAAATATCTTTTCACTGTTTAAAATACTTTGCTCAGAATGAACTATTGACCCTCAGCTTTATACAGAGCTTTGATTTCATGACCCCATCATCATCCTCGACCTCACTTGCGTCTGTCCAGTGTTAATGATTGTCAGAAGGTGTGTGAGCAGGACAGATGAGCGTCATTCCCCGCTGGTAATCATTTCCACTTAAGGTGTTTCCCGGAGGCGTCGTGTGGAGGGACGGAAGCTGGTCTTGACTCCATGTATCCTCGTAGCTCAAGATTTACGCAAGTCTATCCTCATCTACTGAGGCCGTATGGGATGTTATTGTTGTATCCTCAGTGTGGAAGACTGTAGTATAAGATGGAGGACATTTAGTATAGGAGTAATAAGGATCCCGAGAGAGGAGTGGTAGGGGTATTTCAAGGGTTGACATACCTCCCCTCCTGCAGACGGAGGCGCCACAGTCTTCCTCCCAAGGCTCCGACACCTAAGTCCTGACCTCTCCTACCTGTTGTCGCCGGTGATGGACTGCCACACTTTGTGTCAATCAGCAGCCTCACTGCCCATCCTCACCTTGTATTCTGCCAAGCTATACATCCTCCTCCTGTTTACCTACCGACCCTTCCGTTCCCCTGTATCCTGCCAAGCTGCCCTTGATCATCCCTGCAGACATTGTCCTCCTCCCTGCAGACATTGTCCTCCTCCCTACAGACATTGTCCTCCTCCCTACAGACATTGTCCTCCTCCCTGCAGACATTATCCTCCTCCCTGCAGACATTATCCTCCTCCCTGCAGACATTGTCCTCCTCCCTACAGACATAGAACATCATCCAGACATTCCATTATAATTATTTCAGCACCAAGTTTCGTTTTCCACTTCCTTCCCAATTAGCACTCCAGATTACCAGAGTAAGTAGGTCACGTTCGACTTAATTAGTTCATTTGATCTTGGTCGAAGCTTCGTCATGAGGATGTTCCATGCTTCCTAAATACTTTGAACGGTTGATCAGTTGATCTCCTTTGAGAACGAGCGTGTGTGTGTGTGTGTGTGTGTGTGTGTGTGTGTGTGTGTGTGTGTGTGAGCGTGTGCGTGTCTTTGTTTTCGTGTGGTTTACTTGCATGTACGCGTTTGAACTCATTCTTTAGTGTATGTGTGTCTCTATTTTTTTCTACCACACGCGTTTATGTTTGATGAATGACTCGTTGCTATTTTTTGTCGCTCCTGAGGACCAGCTCGCCTGTGACAGCCACAAGAAATGTTTAGCAATCGATATCTTGGCAAATCCCTCGCGGATCGGACTCAAACGCACTAGTTCAGTGTCTGGCCCGCTGAGTGGCTCAGCTGCTTCTCTGTGAGACTCGTCCACCATATCACCTCCACCCACCCCTCTACCAGTGACGTAGTGTATACACGAGCCAGTGGGAGATCGACCATGGTCAAGATAAGGTTCATGGAAGAAAGAAGATGATAAACTAGATGAAAAGGCAGGATGCAATATGAATTTCAAAGGCAATCTTAACTCCCAGAAGCAACATTATGATATGGTGTAAAATATGTGGAAATTTATAATCATCTGCCATGAGAATGAGGTTGAGGAAGATGTGTAGACTTTAGTGGAGGGAAAGTTTCCCTTTACGTCGGATATTATTCAGAATTGCCGACGAGGCGTTAGTCTCCGAGGCAACGTATGCAAGCACTTGGCGCTTCGGAAAAAACACATTACTAAGGACTTGGGCGAGTTGCACAGGAGCTTCAACGAACACATTCGGAGATATTGATGCTGACCACCGAGACGCACTAGCTGTAAAGGTTTCATAGTAATAGACAAGCGCTTCTTGGAGGCAATTTTTACTCACAGGTATTCTTTCAGGAGAGATAGGCAAGGTCCTCCCATGAGATAATTGTAGTGATATTCACAGACGCAGGTCGCCAGAATACATTTACGAAGAAAGGGACAAGTTTCTAGATATCAGGTGAGGTATATCTGGTTAAAGATAAGTGAGAGACACCACGTAAAGCAACACTCTATAAATTTTCCTTGATGCAAGCTCATGATAACAACCGAAGATGTGATAGGAACTCACTAGAGGCTATGGAGGAACGACCAAACATTTAAAAGTTTGAAAGTTGGTTAAAGACAGACGCAACAATACGTCAGCGGATGTGGAGGGAGTGTGCTGACCCCTGTAAATGTGAGGAGAAATGTGTTCTTGACTCCATTAAGCGTGAGGACATGTGCAGTGGCCCCATTAAGGATAAGTGTGGCGGCCCCATTAAGCGTGAGGAGAAGGGTGCAATGGCCCCCAAAAGCGTGAGGAGAAGGTCGGTGATCTCGGAAATCATAATGATGAAACTGTTGTGGGCGAGTGTTCTTGTCTCCTGCCTCGCCAAAGGTGCGTTTCAAGATATAATATTGTAACTGTTACGTTACAGGAAAGACACAATATTTGGAAAGTCTTCCGTAAAACATTGCTAAAGTTTAGTTGTCCGACGTAAAGTACGTTGGATATTTTGTTATTCATGAATAAAATAGGTATTGCGGTAGACTTGTTCCCGAAGTAGATTTGTGCCTGGATCATCAGTTGCTGGTCTACAAATCTACTTCGCAACGCAAAGCTACCGTAAAACTCTCTCTATTCATGAAATAACCTCTTAAGATTCTCATGACAATACATAAAGCAGGCGTCACCATTAATCACTAAGTAGGTTCGTGTCACGTTTTTTTATCACATGTTCTGCTGAGGTATTTCTTATTACAAGATTAATAATGTTCGTTAAACCCGCTCTCTGGCAATTTACTACACGCTATTTCACTCATCGGTTTTTGGGTCAGCTGCCTGTCTTTGTGACCGTCTTTGTGTCTGTCTGTCTTTGTGTCTGTCCGTGTTTGTCAGCACTGCATATGTATGTCAGGCATTTCTGGACAGGTTAGTAGAAAGACTAACAAGAACAGGAAATCAAGGCGTACTATACCTGCTCTACCACCGTCCTACCTCCTCCCAGGCTCCGGCGTGAGGGTGTTCTCGATGCAGACGGACGTGTGGCAGGCGCCGAGGGTGGACGTGTTCCTCAGGATCCACCTGGGGGCTGTTGGGCGCTCGCCCAAGACCTCCGTCAGCGCCCTCACTGCCTGCTACCGCTTGCGTCGCACCACCTTCGTCAGCGATGAAGTGCATTTGTCTTACGCGCTCCCCGGCGTTCCCAATGCGCTCTTGATTGGTGAGGACTGACGTCAAAGGGCAGTCAGTCATATGTCGAGTCTGTCCAGTCGGTATTAACCATCTGTTATGATATATCAGTCATGCATTGAGAGTGTGTATGTATTCAATCAACTGTATATTGTATACTCAGATATTAATTGCATCAACTATTCACTCATGTACACATGAAGACATACACTCACATACACTATCATGTTTGATAATTACAAATTCGATATATTTGACCAATTCGATTGCGAATCATACAAGTTTATCAAACGCTGGATGAATTTTCTTCACAAATGTTCCCATCGCCAATGTTTATCAAATGTATCGCATTATGACACGTGTATGTTAAGTTTTCACTCCACTATAACTGCTGAGTGCTCCACTATAACTGCTGAGCACTCCACTATAACTGCTGAGCTAACAGGGGAAAACAACTGATCACATGTTAACGTTTACAGTTCTTGTCGGCTGGACTCAGGCGGTAGAGCTGAACAACACACGTCTGAGAAAACTGGAAGAATACAAGACGTGGCGAGAACCCGGCGTCTGGGTTCACCAGTGTTTGTTGCTGACCCACGACTCGTACTCCTTCTACGTCGGAGGATCGATGAAGGTCACATCATCTCACATGTACAATCTGGATGACCTACACATGAACGGGATGTTGGTACTTGGCCAAGAACAAGACGAATTCGGCGGAGGATTCGTTCATGGCGAAACCTTCCTCGGAAGCCTGGCACAAGTCAACATCTGGAGCCGGACGCTGACACATCAGGAGATCGAGGACCTCGCCAACTGCCGATCAGAGATACATGGTGATATTTTCTCTCTGGATCTTGATGATACTGAGAACTACAACGTATCCGAGGAAAACAAGGCTTTGAAAGAATTGTGTATCAGTGACCGGAAATTCATAATGTATCCGCATCTTTTAAGCTTTTCCGAAGCGGCAAAGTTTTGTCAGATAACTGGGAGTCATTTCTATTCCCCGGCGTCGTGTGAGGCGACTCACGTTTTCAGCAACCGAAGTCTGGAATTTCCTGATTCATGTCCCGATTCATTTTGGATTGGAGCAACAGATGTTGAAGAAGAAGGCGTGTGGAGGAAGGTAGGCAGTAACGAACTAGCAACCACATGTTTCGGTTTTCCTCCCAATGGCAAGGACACGGAGAACTGTGCAATACTGAGGGTCGACACCGGCCTGTGGGACGACAGGCTCTGTCATCATCCACTTCGATGCTACTCTTGCCTGCCGGTGCCTCTCCGACCTCTGGTGCTGCGTGGCTACTGCTTCACAACTCCTCAGTCGAGATTCTTCGAGGTGCTGGAACACGAGAATAGTAAGCCATTTTTCCATGGCTATTATGGATTTATGATACATGCGACGGATCAAGGAAAGTGGCGACTGATGGAGATTAACGAGAACGTAACTCTCGCTACAGTCGTTCCCACAGCAGGTCATGGCTACCCACTTGGCCGCCTCAAGTGGACAACAGCAACAAAAGTTTGCAACTATGGAACCAACGAGGAGATAGAACTGAGCTTGTCAGTGTGCAACAGCTCAGAGATAGTTTGTTCTGACGGTTCTTGTGTGGCGGCCTGGGCTCGCTGTGACGGCAAGTACCAGTGTGCTGACCTCTCCGACGAGAACTCCTGCCGAGTGATCGCCTTCCCTGCAGGATACCGTCGCCAGCTGGCCCCCATATCGCTAGATCCCGATGTTCCAGAGATCATCAACACCACCCTCAGCTTCCTCCGGTTCCTGAGTATCGAGGACACGAAATACTCCATCACGATGGAGTTCATCTTGACGACATCTTGGAGAGATCGCAGACTGAGGTACCACAACCTGAGAGAAGACGCGAGCGCCAACCAGGCGAGCCAGGAGGAGTACGAGAAGGTGTGGCGACCCACCGTCAAGTTCACGAACGTTCTGGACGGCAACGTAAGAGTGGTGGATAAGGAGCTGACAGTAGCCAGGACGGGTGACCCTCTGACCAGGGACTTTAACGAGGTAGCCATCGGTAAGTAGATTTGTCTCTTCCCTTCACCGACGTAAAGTAGGTAATGGTAGGTAAGTAGATATTTTCCCTAGTGAGTGTTTCAAGAGGGCGACGATGAGTCAACAGACCCACTCTTTCCTTGTAGGACCTGAACGAGACAACAATGGGATAGTGGGACATCCACGCCCTCCAAACACTCGAACAGGATAACAGTATTGTCTCGCGTCGTCTTTATCCTTCCTCCTGGGACTTGAGCACGGTACTGTCTGGTGATCCGTATCAGTGTGAATGATCCATGGTCGCATCACCCACAGGTCCGCGGGCAGAGAAGAGTAGATCTTAGGATCACAGACCCGTGCCAGGAAATTTGCTACTTATGTTTACCATTATTCACAGCGGCGGCTGGGCAGATTGCTATTAAGAAGTTTGTGTGTGGTTATACATTATTCATAGATGCATGAGCGCACGGATAATTGCCTCGATGTCCTGACGACTTTCGCAAATGTTAAGACAGACGAGATTAATTACTTCATGGAGGATATCTTGGTGCGTTGAAGGGAACGGAATAATGAATTATGCAGTTATGTTAAATATCTTATACGATGTATATATATATATATATATATATATATATATATATATATATATATATATATATATATATATATATGTGTGTGTGTGTGTGTGTGTGTGTGTGTGTGTGTGTGTGTGTGTGTGTAAAACTGAAAAGTACTTGGTAAGAAAATTAAAAGCAAGAAGTAAAAAGTATAAGACCTAAAAAAAAAAAAAATGGGAAGACGCTAAGTTCATGACCCGCAGGTGTGTGGCACACACCTCAAAGGAAAGTGTTTCATGCACTTCAGAATTCCTCGAGGCATGATATCATGCGCTGTAAAGGTGGGCTAATTCACTGTGAATGATGAAGCTCTCGGCGGTGAACACTTCCACTGCTGTATTGTAGCTGTGGGTAACTGGCGCCTTGATTATTCCCTTAAGAGGAAAGGCTCACTCTCGAAGACCAGTATGATGGTGCTCATCCCAGAAACAACAACACACGTGAGGAAGAGAATCATTGTGCGTTAAGCACTCCCTTAACACGGACGAATGCAACATGTGTCTCCCTGCACCATCACTCACCATCATGCGTCACCCTGCACCATCACTCACCATCATGCGTCTCCCTGCACCATCACTCACCATCATGCGTCTCCCTGCACCATCACTCACCATCATGCGTCACCCTGCACCATCACTACACACAAAACTCATAATAACCACATGTTACTCTAGACAAATGATGGTTTTGTTTTTGATGTTATCAAACATTTTGTGTCAGTATCGACCCGACCCTTGCATTAAGTATAGGATAGTCCAGTTCATTATGAAGATGGTTTCTGGTTCTGTATATTGTGATATGCCATAATTCACCATTTGTCATACAAGAGATAATAATCTACCGATAATTGTTATCAATAGAGGCTCGTATTATCATTTATCACTGTAACTATCATAAGGGTTATTGGCTGAATAAATCGTGGGCTACATACGCAGCTATCGACCACGGCAATTTAGTCTCATCTATCAAGTATTACTGGTAAGTACAGATAATGTATTTCACATTATTTACAATAATGTACCGCGTACTCTTTATGGTGGCGTAAGTTCTGACCACATTGTATGGTCATTACTGTACTGTGTGTGATACATCATAATTAACCATCCGGATTGGTCGGACGATCGACATTAATGGATACCCAGTTCACCCCCCCCCCCCCCACCCACACACACACACACACACACACACACACCACCATGTATGTCCGTTAAATGGTGGTTGCACTGTAGCTTCCAAAGCGTTCGTATGGAACAATATCCTGGAGGAAGATATGAGAACCCGGCCCTGGTGTACACCTGGACACCACTGCTGGAGGAATCTTGGATCGACCCGTCTAGTCAGGGTTCAGTATAGATTCAGCGAGGTGAGTATCGAGACTTTGAGACTTCAGGCATGTCCCAGGTCTTGTGTCCACGACTGTTCGAACATACGTACTTGACACATCTGATCGAAGCTCTACAGAAGCCGTTGTTCGGTACAGTTTCGATCATGCTCAAACCAGACCCTCAAGTATATTGCATATGTTTGATCTGTAATTGTACATATTCCTCACATGTTACAGTGGAATATCTATCATGAACACATAACATTATTGCACGTTTGATCGCATGAATGATAAAGTTTGTGTAAACAAAGTTGATTGTTATAATACACAATGTAAACTTTATCATTCGTGTTGGGCAGACACAGTGTACGACGGAGGAGCGGCCGTGATGACTGAGACCCAACACGTCAGTGGCGTCTTCGAGTGTCCCTTCGACCTGTACCAGTACCCGTTCGACACCCAGAGATGCTCCGTCATGCTCCGCTTTGGTCGTGACCTGGGCGAGTACATGACGGTGCGGGAGGATAGCACACAGGTGTTGTACCTGGGGTCCTCGGCGCTGCCCTCACATGTGGTGGACGACTTCAGCGTCAGGAGAAGCCAGGAGAAGCAGGGAGTTAAGCTGGAGGTGCCAGTATGTCTTGTGTGTGTGTCCTGCACTACAAGTTATATCCTTATCACCAGATTTCCTCTGCTTGTTATTGGAGGATTAAGGACAGTTTATATGAGATATGAGATCAGAATCACAAAAGTAAGGATACGCATGCCCAGTGGAGTTTTTCTGACTCCCTTTCTCGTTTCCAAACCTAAGTCATCACTCTCAAGAAGTAAATTTCTATGCTGCCTTCCCTGTACCTTGCCTTCCCTGTACCTTGCCTTCACCGTAACTTTTCACATGTAACCTCCCTTTTGTATCTTAACCTACCATACGCTTCGGGGCCTAAGCGTCCTCCAAAATACTTTGCTAATACCCTTCCTGCATCCTGCCCGCCCCTGTATATCCTGCCACATATCCAGTTACCATGCCACAAAATTTCAGGTTTCCTTCACACTGGCACGACGACCCAAGTTCCTGGTGATCAAGCTCTTCATTCCTTCCTTCATGTTGATGATGGTGGGCTACGTCACGCTCTACATTCCCAGGAATTATCTGCAGGTGGGCCACTGTCATCTGTTTACACCACAAAAACCTTTCTGGAGGTGGAACATTGATCAGTGGGTCTGGTTCTTCCTTCCGTGCGAGAGTCTCTCCTCTCTAGACCTCTGGGGACCTTTTATCAGATGCATCTCCCGTCCACCTCTGTGGGTGGGTCTCCGGTTTTCTTCTGGACCTCTTAATGAAAACCTTGTGTGGGTTGTCTGTATTTCCATAAATCCTTTTAGGTGAGGATGGTAAACCTTTCTACGTCTTCAGTCTTGTCTACAGGAACTTGATTATCTTATTGTCTGCAGAAACTTACTACGGGATGATCACTTGGTCTTGTGGACATGCTCAATACTCATCTACTACAGGATAATCATGTAGTCTCTCTCAGATCACTCGAAGGACACAGACAGACATGTTAACGTTACTGTGAGCACACCGGATGAGGCAGGAATTCTCTCTCTTTTTTTTCCCTCACTAATTCATTGCCTCTTTCTCATCATTTCGTCACCGTACACCACCAACATATCTCCAGCGCCGCCTACAAATACCTTACAACTTCACTCATCACAGTCAGTCGGTCTCAATCTCATAATCTCTCATTACTTGTTCTTACAACCTGCGCTACAACAAATGTATCCATGAATTAATCTGTGCATCAAAATAAGTATAAATCATTTGTATTACACACATTTCTACATAAGACTCCTTCCCAATCCTTTCCTCTACATGCCCTCCTTGCATTCACACAACCCCATCATCACAACCATCCCTCTCCCCTAAATGAGATAAACACCTCAGCCATACAGAGCCATATATTTCTTCAGCTTTTCCCTACGTTCCCCTGCTGTTGCACACCCCACTAGCAATTAAATTCTTTTTGTTCTCGCCTTCAGCTCAACACACAATTTCCTCGAATTGATAGCCATCGTCCACACATTATTCCCACCCTACGTCTGTGCTGAGCTCCACGTCTCTCCCCTTTCCAAACATCTATCCGGATCAGTCCAGTCAATTTGAAGACCGTATATACGCAGTATTATTTGTCTTTGTTGGTATAGTTCTGATTAACGAAGTGGCTACGAAGAGAAGGAATGTGAGATACAGTAGGCGAGGAGTTCCTTCACTAGTGTTGATGTTTTCCTCCTGCAGGCGAGGTTGGTGCTGAGCCTCACGACCAAGCTGGTCCTGTACACACTCTTCAACCAGGCCTCTTCCTCCCTCCCTGACACCGCCTACGTCAAGCTCATCGACATCTGGTTCTTCTTCTGCATCTGTACCCTCTTCTTCATCATCATTTTCCATGTGTTCGTCGACTTCCTTCCTCAGGCCAAGGGGCGAGTGCAACATGTACTATCAAGGGGAGAGATGAGGAGGAATCCTCTGCCACGTCTCTCTGCTGAAGGAGCCTTGAGATATGTGAGGTACTTCGTCATCCCCGCCAGCACCATCATCTTCTTGATCAGCTACTGGACTCTACTCATGTCTGGCTGATGCTGCTGTAGGGTTAACGTATATGAAGTATGTGATGGATATCACGATCTGTATAGCAGAATGATTAGGGCTACTGCGAAGTCTAGCGAGTGAGTAATATTTAAAGCAAAAGAGTATCAAAAAGTTATCATGATTTTAAAGTTATCATAATTTTCACCAAACTGATGTTGGTATGAAACAGACCTTATTATATAAGTAAGTTTAATGACTGTAAGAACAAGAATGTACACGTTCTTAATCCGAAAAGAACTTGAACACTGACCTGTAGAACATGCCTGGTAAACATGGATTTAGACGTTTGTTGATGTCACAGTGACCCGACATGTCTGAACGTTTGTTGATGATCCTTCATGATCAAAGTTTGCTGGTGCTTACAAACATGGCCAACAACATTGTGTACTTTACCATTATTGCTTTATTTATCCATTCAGTATGCATATTTGTAAACCTATTCTAGTATGAATAGAAATAAGTATTGCAATACATTGTATATTGTGTGATAGGCGAATTTTTTTTTGGTTCTTGAGAAGACTAACTCAAGATGATCAATGGAGATAACTTGGTGTTACTTACATGGCACATGTACAGTCAGCTACTGTATTTATGCTGTAATGAAACTGATATAGAAATTATACTCGTATTTAATGGAACTCATTTATTTACTCATCAAAATATCTAAATTGTGTAAGCTTCCAAAGTGAAAAGTGTGGACGAGTGTATGACTGATGATGGAAAGTGAGGAGGAACAAGGTTGTGTGTGTAGGTGGAAGGATCAGGCGGTAGTGAGGTGTTGACGAGGTGGAGGAGGCAGCAGCAGCAGGAGAGACGGGAGGCAGTAGTGTTATCATCATGAAGGTGATGCAGTGCAGGAACAACTGGGGAACAAATGGAGGGGCTTAAAACACCATCTCCTCCGTCACCACTCGTTGATTTACGGATCTTGTTAATGCGTCTTACATCCAAGATCTGCAGCATTAGTGGAATGATGCCTCTAAGATCTGCAGCATTAGTGGAATGATGCCTCTAAGATCTGCAGCATTAGTGGAATGATGCCTCTAAGATCTGCAGCATTAGTGGAATGATGCCTCTAAGATCTGCAGCATTAGTGGAATGATGCCTCTAAGATCTGCAGCATTAGTGGAATGATGCCTCTAAGATCTGCAGCATTAGTGGAATGATGCCTCTAAGATCTGCAGCATTAGTGGAATGATGCCTCTAAGATCTGCAGCATTAGTGGAATGATGCCTCTAAGATCTGCTGCATTAGTGGAATGCTGCCTCTAAGATCTGCAGCATTAGTGTAATGCTGCCTCTAAGATCTGCAGCATCTTTATGACTCACGTATTGATTATAGACAAAGTACAAGGATGAGTGCAAGAGAAGTATGGCTAAGATTAAGGTGCTCATGGTGTCATAAGCTGACATTCTTAACATGGAACCAAGGATTTGTGTTGCTTACGTATAATGGTGAGGTTACTGAACGTGGAAAGTGATTCATATGGCTGGATTAGCATTGACACAACTACATGAGCATCAGCCAGAGATGTGTGTGTTGTTGTGGAGTAAGTAAGCATCAGGGAAGTGTGTGCTATAATGAGGGTTCTGCTTCAGGTTTAGGTATTCTTCGGTTCCTGCACGTGGTGGATGTGTGACCAAATGACAAAAGTTATATGTAGTAGCTTCAGTAATATTAGGTAATAAAGGTTTCCTCTAGGAGGAGAAACAGATTCTCAGCAATGAAGATTAATGAATTAAAAGCATTATTGCAATTTGGTATCTTACATTTTATTATCATTATCATTAATTGTTATTACCATTATAATCATTATAATTATTGCTTATCATTATTATTATTATTATTATTATTATTATTATTATTATTATTATCATTATTATTATTATTATTATTTTATTATCATTATCATTATTATTATCATTATCATTATATTATTATCATCATTAATCATTATTATTGTTGCCATTTTATTATTCTTATTCTTATTCTTATTCTTATTCTTATTCTTATCATTATCATTATTATTATTATCATTATTATTATTATTATCATTATTGTCATTATTATCATCATTATTGTTTTTACTATTACTATCATCATTATTATCATCATCACTTATCATTATTATTATCATGACATGGATGAAGGTTTCCTTAACAAACCTCCTGGTGGCTGATGGGTACAACAGCTTGAGGTGGAGCATAGCTTGCTCAGCCTTACACCAGTGGCTTGTGAGGCAGGATCTGCTGAGCTCCATTTGAGTCAAAAGGATTAAGACATGTATGATCCAGACACCACACCGTCATACAAGGATCCTTGAGAGGTGATGGCCACACAGTGGCTTGTTTTACTGGTGAGAAAAAGACACTGGTCATGAATCATTTTACCTTGTTACCAAGACGTTCATCACTGTGCACTGAATCTTGGAGAAACAGTGTGATCACTGTTGATGGATACGTTTTATACATGCATTCACTTTGGGTTCTGCACAGGGAGGGGGTTGGAACTGACAAGTATATAGAGCAGCCTTACCTCGTACTTTCATGACCAGATTATCCTATATAGATTTCATTCGTCATCCACGTGTGTCTGTCAGGGTTAGGTGGAAACGAGCATTGTCCAGTAGGTGATCAGGAAAATGAAGGTGCTGGTAGGGATGAAGAAATACCTCATACACCTAAAGGCTCCTTCTGCAGTGAGACTTGGCTTAAGCCTCCTGTTCTTTCCTCGACCTAGTGGACTTAATACCTGCACCACTTTCCCCTTGGCTTCGGGAAGGAAGTCGACGAACACGTGGAAAATGATGATGAAGAAGAGGGTACAGATGCAGAAGAAGAACCAGATGTCGATGAGCTTGACGTAGGCGGTGTCAGGGAGGGAGGAAGAGGCCTGGTTGAAGAGCGTGTACAGGACCAGCTTGGTCGTGAGGCTCAGCACCAACCTCACCTGCAAGACAAGAAGGTCAACCTTAGTCGAGAAGTTCCTCAACTATCATATCAGGCATTTTGACTCATAACTGTGAACTGATTTAGAAAGAGACCAACATTTAGAATCATGCATAAACAGTTGACGTAACATTAGAGTTTCATGTCTGTAGTTTTAAAAAACTTGCGATCATGAGAAGTTTGCTTAAAGTTGTTGATAAAGTTGGTATAATGACCCACCCAGCTTAACCTAATCAAATCGAAGAATAATATCTTAGAAAATTCAATCCACAAAGAGAATAAGTGTAACAACTTAGTGAAAAATCTGAACAGAAGAACATCAGGCATATGGACCAGGTCTGTCAGGCAGCTGAATAGTAATCATGTGTAGAAGGTTTATGTTGGTATGAGTGGGATCCAGATGTTGTCTTATAAGTTTCTGAAGATCTAGAAAGGAGCCAGAAGTCCTCCTGTAGAAGGCTGCTGGTGATGTCGGAAATGCCCAGTGACCCACCGGCAGACAGTTTTTATAGATATAGAAAACGGCAAGAGACTCACCTGTAGAAAATTCTTGGGGATGTAGAGCGTGACGTAGCCCACCACCAACAACATGAAGGAAGGAATGAAGAGCTTGATCACCAGGAACTTGGGTCGTCGTGTCAGTGTGAAGTAAACCTGAGGTGTTGCAGGGGAGTTAATCAGTCTGGAGCAGATCGAGGATGGGTAAGCTGGACAACATGTTTTAGGGAATGTGGTGATCATCGTCAGGGGGGAAGGTTCCTGGGCTTGGGAGAGACAGGGTGCAGGAAGGCTAGTGTGCTGGTAGGGGAGGAAGATGTAGATGATGACTTTCAAAAGCATATCAATTATTTCAGATGTGACGACAATGCTGAGTTGGATTTGTTATCCATAAGCGCTAAAATCAAGGATACTGAGTTACTTAGAAATGTTTAGAAACTGGTCTTTATAAATCTGGTGATTCAGAAAAAGTTTTGATATACGTAGGCAGCAAGAACACCAGAACCACAGTGCAGAAAGCTGTACAGCCAGCACCAGCACTGAGCATGACGGCACCTCTAACTTGATCCCATGTGACTCCTGGCTGCTCGTGACGCTGAAGTCGTCCACCACATGTGAGGGCAGCGCTGAGGACCCCAGGTACAACACCTGTGTGCTATCCTCCCGCACCGTCAGGTACTCGCCCAGGTCACGACCAAAGCGGAACTTGACGGAGCATCTCTGGGTGTCGAACGGGTACTGGTACAGGTCGAAGGGACAGTCAAAGACACCACTGATATGGTGGGTCTCAACCAAAACCGCCGCATCTCCTTCGTACACAGTGTCTGGGGCAAGAGAATGACAGTCATATGTTACGTTCAGTTTGACATCAGATGGGAGATGCATTTGTGAAATCAAGCTACAAGTCTGGATAATATATACCACGTAATAGTGCAATGCACCATGTCTTGAGGCAAGTAACTCAGTAAAAAGAATAGTAATATTGATACGAATGAATAAATTGACGAGCGAATATGCTAAATCAAGAATGCATAGATAAGTAGATAAATAGTACATTATGATGATGATAATGAAAAGGATTTCTCCATTAGTATCTTACGTACCGATGGCTACCTCGTTAAAATCCTTGGTCAGAGGGTCACCCGTCTTGGCTACTGTCAGCTCCTTATCCACCACTCTCACGTTGCCGTCCAGAACGTTTGTGAACTTGACGGTGGGTCGCCACACCTTCTCGTACTCCTCATCGCTCGCCTCGTTGGCGCTCATGTCGTCCTTCAGATTGTGGTAATTCAGCCTGCGATCTTTCCACTCCATCGTAAACATGAACTCCATCGTGACGGAGTATTTCGTATCCTCGATACTCAGGAACCGGAGGAAGCTGAGGGTGGTGTTGACGATTTCAGGAATGTTGGGGTCTTGCGGCTCTGGGGCCAGCTGGCGACGGTATCCTGCAGGGAAGGCGATCACTCGGCAGGAGTTCTCGTCGGAGAGGTCAGCACACTGGTACTTGCCGTCACAGCGAGCCCAGGCCGCCACACAGGAACCGTCAGAACAAACTATCTCTGAGCTGTTGCACACTGACAAGCTCAGTTCTATCTCCTGGTCCGCTCTATGACCGCAGAATTTTTGTGTTGTCGTCCACATGTGGCGGCCGACTGGGTAATCATGGTCCACCGTGGGATAGACCATAGCAAGAGTCAGGTTCTTATGAGTATCTATCAACTCCCATTTTCCATCATCTGCCAGGTATATGATGAAGCCATAGTAGCCATGGAAATACGGTTTCTTGTTTCTATATCCCAGGACCTCGAAGAACGTACTCTGGAGGGCTTTGAAGCAGTACCCCCGCAACACCAGGGGTCGATGAGACAAGCAACTGAAGCATCGCAGTGGATGGTGGCAAGATCTGTCGTCCCACAGACCAGTTTCAATCCTCACAGAAGCGCAGTTCTCCGAGTTCTTGCCATTCGGGGGGAAATTAAAGCATGTGTTTGCTAGTTTCTTGCTTCCTGCCTCTCTCCACACGCCCTCCTCTTCAGCATCGGATATTCCGATCCAAAATGAATTCGGACAGAAGCTCGCGAACTCCAGACTATGGTTATAGAAGACCTGGTTCACCTCACAGGACGCAGGGGAGTACAGTAGACTCCCAGTTGTCTTACAGAAATCCATAGACTCTACAAAGTTTAATAGATCTGTGTAGATTACGAACTGTGGTTCATCAATGCACAGTTCCTTCAGAGGCAAGGATTCTACAGAGACATCAAAATTCTCTACATCATCAAGATCCAGCGAAAAGATATCACCATGGAGCTCATTCTGGCAGCTGGAGAGGTCCTGGATCTCTCGTTGACTCAGTCTTCTACTCCAGAGGTCGACTTGCGCAAGGTCTCCGAGGAAATTCTCTCCTGGCGAGAACCCTCCGCCAAAATTGTCCTGGTCTTGCCCCAGCACCAGCATCCCGGTCAGGTTCATGTTCTGCAGACGAAACGCGTGAGACTCCGTGACTTCCAGTGATCCTCCGACGTACAGGAAGTACGTACTCGGGGTCAGCACTAGGCAGTAGTGGGTCCAGACGCCGAGTTCCAGCTGGGTGTTGTAGTCTTCCAGTCGTGAGTTGTTGAGTGCTATTCTTAGTACCCAGCCTTTGCGATCTGGAATCACCAATACCTCACATCAGCTTACCCACACATATTATACATTTTTTTTTTTTTTTTTTTTTTTTTTTTTATACTTTGTCGCTGTCTCCCGCGTTTGCGAGGTAGCGCAAGGAAACAGACGAAAGAAATGGCCCAACCCCCCCCCCCCATACACATGTACATACACACGTCCACACACGCAAATATTCATACCTACACAGCTTTCCATGGTTTACCCCAGACGCTTCACATGCCTTGATTCAATCCACTGACAGCACGTCAACCCCTGTATACCACATCGCTCCAATTCACTCTATTCCTTGCCCTCCTTTCACCCTCCTGCATGTTCAGGCCCCGATCACACAAAATCCTTTTCACTCCATCTTTCCACCTCCAATTTGGTCTCCCTCTTCTCCTCGTTCCCTCCACCTCCGACACATATATCCTCTTGGTCAATCTTTCCTCACTCATTCTCTCCATGTGCCCAAACCACTTCAAAACACCCTCTTCTGCTCTCTCAACCACGCTCTTTTTATTTCCACACATCTCTCTTACCCTTACGTTACTTACTCGATCAAACCACCTCACACCACACATTGTCCTCAAACATCTCATTTCCAGCACATCCATCCTCCTACGCACAACTCTATCCATAGCCCACGCCTCGCAACCATACAACATTGTTGGAACTACTATTCCTTCAAACATACCCATTTTTGCTTTCCGGGATAATGTTCTCGACTTCCACACATTTTTCAAGGCTCCCAAAATTTTCGCCCCCTCCCCCACCCTATGATCCACTTCCGCTTCCATGGTTCCATCCGCTGACAGATCCACTCCCAGATATCTAAAACACTTCACTTCCTCCAGCCTCTCACCATTCAAACTCACCTCCCAATTGACTTGACCCTCAACCCTACTGTACCTAATAACCTTGCTCTTATTGACATTTACTCTTAACTTTCTTCTTCCACACACTTTACCAAACTCCGTCACCAGCTTCTGCAGTTTCTCACATGAATCCGCCACCAGCGCTGTATCATCAGCGAACAACAACTGACTCACTTCCCAAGCTCTCTCATCCCCAACAGACTTCATACTTGCCCCTCTTTCCAAAACTCTTGCATTTACCTCCCTAACAACCCCATCCATAAACAAATTAAACAACCATGGAGACATCACACACCCCTGCCGCAAACCTACATTCACTGAGAACCAATCACTTTCCTCTCTTCCTACACGTACACATGCCTTACATCCTCGATAAAAACTTTTCACTGCTTCTAACAACTTTCCTCCCACACCATATATTCTTAATACCTTCCACAGAGCATCTCTATCAACTCTATCATATGCCTTCTCCAGATCCATAACTTCTAACTTTCTAAAATGGGAAACAGAAGATATTATACATACCTGCTGAAATATGCAAGTGACACACGAAGCATTATTATACCTTGTGATGGATGTTTTCATAGGCAATCAATCAGAGACATAATACTGCTAATGTGTACCTCGTTTTGCAGCAAACAAGTGGATAAAAGAAAGCGAATTACAGACTGCTCGTTGAAATATTGCGCTACCTCCCTAATGCGAGAAAAGGCGACCAAGAATATTGGAAAAATAAAAGATGATCATAAATGATACATTATGATTATATGTTGAAAATCAAACGAGCTCCGGTGATATTATAGTCTGTGAGGTCAGCTCCTTGGTGATGTTAGGTAAATATCTGGAAAAACTAGAATAATAAAGCATTGAAAACTCAGTAAACTGCAGTTACGTATGTAAACTGTGGGTGAAAACTTCCTTTTCAGCAAAATAGAAAAGAAAAATAACTTGGTGCTGAAAGAGATTCTCAGCGAGAGCGACCACAGCAGAGTTAACACTAGCGTGAGGAAGTGAGAATGAAGAAGTGATCTGATGGGCCTCAAGAGGGCTTGCCCTGCTGGGCCGAGATGACTGAAGAGCGCACGTCAGAATAACAAGAAGCTTCAACAACCAGACCGCTTAATGAAACTATCTCGAAGCCACGAGCAAACAAGTTATGTTTGGGTGTAAACACACCGGAGGACCAGGGGAAGAAAACCACGAACAGGGAAGACTTGGCTCACGAGACATCACACTTTGACCTCGATACTCACAGATGACGATGGTGTTGGCGGAGCCGGGCAGAGCGTAGGAGAAATGGATCTCCTCCTTGGTGAAGGCGACGCTGCGGAAGCGGTAGCAGATAGTGAGGGCGCTGACGGAGGTCTTGGGCGAGCGCCCCTTCGACCCCAGGTGGATCCTGAGGAACACGTCCTCCCTCGGCACCTGCCACACGTCCGTCTGCATCGAGAACACCTTCACGCCGGAGCCTGGGAGGAGGTAGGATGGCGGTAGAGCGGGTATAGTAACACGTAGAGCAGGTGTTAGTACAGAGAACACCCGTCAGACGGAGCTCAGGGTGTAGAACATATCTACCACACGTATAACACACAAGGATCCCTGCTTGTTACAACCTGGGATGGTTGTGTAGTATCATAGCACGTCACATGACCCTGCCGACTACATGATAGCTGTTAGAACAACTGCACCTCTGGTTTTTGTCCCGTCTTACCACAAACGTTGGATCTACGATCTGTGGTTTTACCCACAGGATTTTAAGGTCAGCAAATCAGTTTTCTTGGAAGTCCTTACTCAGTTGGTAAGTTGGCATAACTACTCGATGGAAAGACGAACACACAGGAAACTATTGCCTTGATATAGTTATATGTGTCACATGCAGAACTCAGATATGTAATGTATGTGAAACATCTGACGACCAAATGACATTAAAGAACCCTTGTAAAATACGTTGCTACCCAACTGATGACACACAGACTACACAATTATCCACACTCTATCATATAACTCATTATAACAGGTTCCTCTAACTCTGTTACAGCAAGTTCCTCTAACTGTATTATAGCAGGTTCCTCTAACTGTATTATAGCAGGTTCCTCTGAATGCAGAGTTATACACTGTCAAGAGTGTGTGCCAGTGTTGATGATACCGGTCTGTCTATTATTAATGACACATAAATATCCCAGGCCATGGGTAAAGATCCCAGACGGTACATTGATTAAGGTTGTTTAGTAATTTTGTTATTTTCACTTCACTTAGATTTTGTTGTCTGAGTTAGATTTTTCCTTTTGAAATAGATCTGAAGATTACTAAAGCAAAACAAGCCATGAATAAACGTCGAACTTCGTCTTACAAGTTACGTGTGGAAACAACCAAGTTTCTTGATAAAGGAAGTCTAGAACAAGTGGTTCTATCTTGCAGGAGTTTAGTGCAGGAGGTTCTACCTTAGAGGAGTGTAGGGTTCTACCTTAGAGGAGTGTAGGGTTCTACCTTAGAGGGGTGTAGGATTCTATCTCAGGGCAGTCTAGCATGATGGTCTCTAGTTTAGGTGCCGCCTTCGCTGGTGACGTGTTCATTGCTGCATGTTTGGCTGTATTATGAATGTGGTTTGATGTTCCATCGCCCAGATAGTTTGTTAATCTGTCTGAATAACTGTCATTTGATTATGAGGATATAAGTTTTACCATGATGGAACAATACTCCCTGTGTGACCTGTTTTCGTTATTGCTGGGTTTCTATTCATATGAACATCTTGTACTGATTCTAACTCATGCTGAGATATCTAATGCTTCGTTTCTTATTGGTTCTCAATATTCACACACACACACACACACGCACACACACACACACACACACACACACACACACACACACACACATAGACTCACACAGCAGCATATTAAGTCAATGTGTGGAGAGAGGCTGACAAGTACTTCTACATCTATCAGAAATGACATCTGCCTTGTGTCTGAAGTACTTAACTCTACTGGGATATTCTTAAAATGAATGTGTCACCAGAAGACAGAGTTTCTCGAGAGGGAATAACACGGACGCTGATCAGAACGAACCTGTAGCGAGGCAGGCGAGAAGGACGCTAACCCATAACAACTGTATCCTTGGGCTTACTGGGGTTACCACAGCTGTCTTCACACTTAGTGGAGAAACATCTGTCCTCACGCTTACTTGGGCCGCCACACTTGTTCTCACGCTCACGTGGAACGTCATATCTGTCCTTACGCTTCCCTGAGGCACAGCACTTGTGTTCACGCCTACGGGTGAGGCTGGTGATACATCTGCTGTTTCGCTTTCTTGGCGCACAACACTTGTCTCTCGGCTCATCCGGGCTGTTACACTTGCCCGCAAGTTCACGGGGGCCATCTCTTCTATCCCTAAGCTGACTGGAGCTTGCACATATGTCCTCACGCTTGGTAACGCAGCCAAACCTGCCCTCATGCTTACCTGGACCACTGTAACTATTCTCACGTTCAGTGGGGCTGACGCAGCAGCCCCACTGAATATATTTATGGGAGCTCCTCAGTCTCTGGCTATGTCTTGTATGCTCGCGTCTTCGATGTTACTCTTGGTTTCTATCCCGTCTTGCCAGTCATGGTGTTCGTCTCTGGATCCTGTTGGTTGATATCGAGTGTATAACTTGTCAACTTTTTCTACAAAGAATATCTCTTATCTACTTGTGGTGTTTCCTGTTGTTCTGCTTCTGAAAACTTCGGTTAGAAATTAGTCTTTGTGGTCCCTTTTTGTTCCTCTAAGTAAGTACTGACGACGATATGTCTGTAAGGAGGTCTGATCAGAGACCGAACGAGAGGAGAGCGTATATCTACCTCTAGGGAAGACCTTAGCGGACCATGACGTGGTTCATCATGTGGAACCTGCCTTTAAAATTCTTCCTTCTGGTTTTGTGAGGCTCTCTCAGGTCTGCCTTTGGATAATGTTTGTATCAGCGAGAGCACCTGATGTGTGCTTGGGAATCTGGTGTGATTCTTATCTCTCTTGGGCGATGCTTCCTTCACGGGGCCTCAGTGGGCTGGAGCACCAGTGTGTGTGTGTGTATAGGTGCCTGCTCTCACATTGTTCTTGATGGAATACTACAACTGAGAAGTTCAACGTTATCTAAACTCTAAACATGTTCTTGTACTTATCTTCAGAAAAAAAAACTAAATTTATATTCACAATTTGATATTTTCAGTCGCGTTTGTTTGTAACCTTTTATGTCAATGGTTATGTATCATCAGCTGTGTTGTGTGTTCCTCTCTACAAGTCGTGTGGATTTTATGCAGAGTTCACTTGCGACAGGCTGGCACGATCTCCTCCCACGATCTCATGTGTGCTTCCTTATGGACGAGTGAGGGACCTGGCCAGATAGGTCGGGTGAGGACTCCAGATGGCAGCGGTCAGGTCACACAGCAGGTCAGGTGGTGCTGAGGGCGGCAGGTGGTCGGGTGAGGCCCTACGAGAGCAGTGGTCGGGCCACACAGCAGGTCAGGTGGTGCTGAGGGCGGCAGGTGGTCGGGTGAGGCCCCACGAGAGCAGTGGTCGGGCCACACAGCAGGTCAGCAGCAGGACTAGTGCGGTCTCGGCCGTACTGGTGGGAGGACAAGACGCTATCGACCACCAGATGTCTCCACTGGACACTCACTCCTGAGCGTATTATCGGCTACGATGGATCACTTGATGAATACGATGATAGTAGCTACCCACATAGAGACGAACATACAGACATGATAATGTAAGCGCACACATACATGTGTACGCACAAATCTACACACACGCAGGGTACAAACACTTGGAGGCACATGTTAACCGAAGAAACTCCTTTGTGCTCTGTGTAATTAGTAACATAGGTTCCTCCTCGGAGCGCCAGTTTTGATATGTTGTTAATTGCCTGGATATGATCTTCAGTCAGGAGAATACCACTGTACATTAGCGGATTTGATTCCACTTGCACAGATATAGGATCAAGGACGCTTTACTTTGCCTGATAGGATACCAGAAGAGGAGGAGTTCGCAAGGGTAAAACATCCCAGGAAAATGATGAATTTGTCCCACAAGAACCAGCGAATCTGTACACACACTTACAAAGGCTTACAAACTGTAATTCAACAAATGGAATTCTCAAAAGCCATAACAGCTCATGACTTAATGAGGTCGTCACAGCTGGTGATAATGTTGATAGAAAACATTACCAGAACAGATGAGCCAATCATGACTGGTGAATATGTCAATGGTAAATGATATCACTAGTTGAGGAACACTGGACATCAATACAGTGATATAAGTCTCGTTATATATGATTTAAGATTTAGATTTTTCACGTGACATAATGCTCTCTGATGTTTTCTTTAGATATGCATAAGTGAAGAATGTAGAGATATATCACTGTGTTAAACTTCTTAACTGCTTACACAAAATGCACAAGACAAATTTCACGTAGTTACATGACCAATGAAATATTCTGAGTTTGATTGGATTCTAATATCTTTGACTATCCAGGTACACTGCTTCTAGCTGGGAAGAACATACCTCGCAAACAATTACTGCTCAGAATGGTGCTGAGAATTGAGCACTTAATTATTTAGAAGAACGTACTAGCAAAGAGACGATCGATGAAGATGAATGCTAGTGCGCCATAACCTTAGGGAGGGGTTCACCTTGCAGATGGGCCTACCGAACTGAAGTGCACGAGTTCCTCACCACTTACAACACCCTGTGGACGCGACCTCACTCTAGCGAAGCCTTGATGGTTTAAGCTTACCTCTGTGGCTCGTGGATGACTTCGTGTAGAACATACGAACAAACATAGACCATTGCTTGATAGCGAGGATGTGGTCGTAGCATAACTACAGCATCTGACATGATAATAGCAGGTGGGCCGCCCACATGCAGGCGCTGGCGACACTGATACTCTCTGTTGAGGGATGACTGAAACAAAGGTTCAACACGGGCGTGTTGAATGCTTGATGACACTGATGACGGTTCAGCTCGTCACAGACAAGATAGAGTGAGGAGGGAGACGTCAGGCGGGCTGGTGGTCACTGCTGGTGTAGGTATCTTAAGGCTGACGCAGAGGGATAGGCTGAGGCACCTGCAGGTGAGCGTCAGTGGGCTGGAGGGAAAGCTGAGCCGCCAGCAGGAGGGTGTCGGAGCTGGTGGAGCAGAGCAACTCAAGAGTCCAGTCAAGTCCAAGTCACGTGATACCCTGTCGTACTGACCCCCACTCGCTCGTCCAGGAAAACGTTATCATACTTCAGTCTCAGAGCAAATTAGATAACACCAGGTTAGCTCGTGGCTAATTCCCTTGTCTACAATTTAATCAAGGAAGTTCTCACACCTGTGCCTGGCTGCGTCACATACGCAGGTAAGATGCTGCGTGTGACAGCTCGGTGATGAGGATAAAAATAAAGTCTCCCGGCATTAAAAACAAAGAGAATTACGAGAGGGAAGATTCCGTAGCAACGACAGCACCGAGTGTTGGAGCTGCTGCGTGAACGACCTGAGGGTTGTTTATAATACAGGAGTGCAGGTATTAATGACAGGAAGAGGCAATTGTTGTCGCCTTAAACTAACACACACACACACACACACACACACACACGGATAATGTCATGTGGTGGGTAATGAGATGTTATAAAAAAAGTTTATTTTTCCAGGACTATACTTATGTTAAAGTGCATAGATCCCTTAAGGGACATGTGTGTGAATGTTTTCAGTCATGCTTCGTGAACCCACAGGCGATGCGTGTCGGACGTACGTCTGGCAAGCACGTTAGTGGTGGCCAACATTAGGGACATTTATGCACTGATTGATGTGTGCAACGACGCTTGGGGTAAGACAAGAAATCGCCAGCCAACAACTTAGAAGAAATATAACATCTACCTACAATGGCAGCCTGATGGTCGAAACTGTTCCAATCAGACGATGATATATCGACCATAAGATCATCTGTTCTATTGATTATCTAAATCTTAAAAGCCTTGATCATTATAGCCTCCTCATGACGTATCTCATGCCTCCGTCAGGCACCACCACACGGCTTCCTCAGACTCGTGCCTGAGAACCTCACAGCCTTGCAGTAAATCTTCTATCCTAACAGTATGTTCTATATCCTCACGGTACGATCTCTATCCTCTATCCTCGGATGATAAGTTAGCAGAATGTACAACACCTCACGACCGGTAGACACATCCTGTAGACAACCGAGTGTGAATAGACCAGTCGACCGTTGGTAGACCAGTATTGCAAGGCATCCATAACACAGTGAAGGCTCCACTGACATTTATATAGATATCTATATATATTTATATACATCATTAATGTAGATTTCAGACTCATACACATCTCTGGTGAGCGCGGAGGCGGCATCATCGTGCGTTCCATCTCGAGTTCTCTGAATCTACATAGGAGGTGGCAGGGCTATAATGCACACGTCATGTTATTAGTATGCAAAGCATTCACTAAGTCTCAACTTCGACACCACAGCCCTCCGGGGTCCACATGCCAAGAAGGACCACAATATACGAGGTTGGCTACGCGTCCCACGTACCTTGAGGTACATAATCTTGGTCATGGCTAACACACTAACAGCACATAAAACACGTTCAGCGCAGGAGGCAAAAATATGGCTATTTATGTGACCTTCAAAGGCGCGCAGGGAGGAGGTTTAATGAGAAACTACGATCGTCGGATGAATAGGATACACAGGTGAGGAGTGTGGTGTTCTCACACACCGCTTCCATCTCATCTATAACATTGAATTTCAATCATACGATGTCTCACGACCCACCCAAGCCATGCATCATTTCATCATGTTGATGTACGATCATTTACTGATCAAGGATTCATTGTCATTAGATCACGCAAGATGTTTTCTGTTCGAGTTTATCACTGAGTATTATCCCTATGCTTTCTCTGTGAGTCGTTATCAAATTAACCAAGGCCAGATGACATCTCCTGGTGGATCAGACCTTCGCTGATCCCTGTGCTAAACCACGACTCCAGCAAATGATTTTCACGTGATGATCGATGTGGGAATGAGAGAACATTATGAGAGAGGAGACGAGGTTCCGTCCTTCCTTACATTTCCTGGCTGGAGAAGCTGCAGTGTTGACAGGCAGAACCCCACAACCTGTGTGGGAAAGGACCACAAAGAGGCTGTGAAAATTCAACTAATCTTGCAGTTAAGAAGATAATTCTTCCTTGACTTACTTTAAGCTTTTACACTTGAGTTCAGTATGATGGACCCGGGTTTTAGAGCCTGAATTATGAGGCTGCGAGAAATACCTACTCAGACATTCCATTATCCCTTGAGGATAGCCCTAGGTACCGTAGTGAGACATGGAAATATCATCAACACACACACACACACACACACACACACACACACACACACACACACACACACACACACACACAAGTGTTTCCATCTTTTTCTCACGTAAGCAAAACTTGGCAGTAACACTCACAGCAGCAGACACAAGATAAACATCATTTTTTCCCCAAAGAAAAAAAAGAGAAAATAGGGGCTGGAGTTGGGGTGAGAACTGATGATAAGTGGTTCAGAGCCGGAGGGGGTAGGGGTGACTACTGGTGGTGGATGGCGAATTTACCTCTCCGGATAAAGTCAAAGTAAGTGAAAGTTATAAAACTTGTGGTTTTTAAGGTTTATGTTTTCCGAAAGGACTCAGTAGCCCGACGCTGTTAGAAAGTGTGTGTGTGTGTGTGTGTGTGTGTGTGTGTGTCTACATGATCAGGTCTTCATATGGCCACAACACTTGATGCGGACGAGATCACTTCGTAGTTTATCTCATCCATGATCAGGTTAGGTTCTTCTGGCTTCACCACTGACACAACCGCCACAGAAATATTACACAGGAAGATCCTGATGAGAAATGAGGCAAAGTGCAAGATGAGGGTAATGTAAAGAGCCTCCTAATGTCCTCACAGTCCTCTCATTTTTCTCATGTCTGTTCTACCTAGTGACCTCACAGCCTCTCATCAACCACCTCCTGGCCTGGTGGCCACCTCATAACTCATTCTCACCACAACCGTCCGACACACCTGGCACACCAGATACGTCATAGCCTCATAACTGCCTAACTACCATCGCCACCACCACTACTACCCCCCCACCACCACCACCACCACCACCACCACCCCTGGCAGACTGTCCGTCATAGCCACCAAAATGAAGTGAGCTTTGAAAGGTTAGCGACGGGGTATGATGTGTGGATAATCCAGGGCGTGGGCGGGCGGTGAGAGGGTGGGCGTGAGTGGGCGTGTGGTGAGTGGGGTGGGTGGTGAGTGGATGGGTGGTGAGTGGGGTGGTGGTGAGTGGATGGGTGGTGAGTGGATGGGTGGTGAGTGGATGGGTGGTGAGTGGATGGGTGGTGAGTGGATGGGTGGTGAGTAGGTGGATGATGTATGGTCACAAACTTGAGGCTGGAACAACAAGAGACTCCCTCATCTCGTGGACTATTGCTGACCCTTATGACCCTCCTCCATAGAGGTAAAGTTAAAGGGACGAGTCACCCACTACACTGGTGAAGATACTGACCCTTATACTACCGCACCATAGAGGTGAAATTGAAGAGACTACTTCAATAAAACGCTCTCTCATTTTTTTTCCTTCATTTTCTTCTTGGGAAGAGTGAAGGTGATCAGGTGAGCCTGAGGGAGAGTCAATATTGAGCACAGACCTTGCAGTAAGTAGGTCAGCATTTCTTCGAATTCAGTATTATGTCTTAGAGCAACTTTAACTTAAGTTCGATAACACTTTAAGATGGAATTCCTTTGTTTTACATTAGCATTCGACAATGTTTTTAGAACATCTACACCGTAATGGACAAGATTGTGTATACAACTTAAATCATGTGTCTGAGACAAATTTTCTTCATACATATTCATTTTCTCTTCATTATCGTGAAGAACAGCCCAATACATAAGCGACCAAAGGAGTCATTCAGTTAGCTACCCGAACCCGTATAGGTAATTCCAGGCTGAACACAACAGATATAAAAACACGAGACAGCTGCAGTATAGTCTAGCATGAGTGCAGGAATGTGTGTAACCTTTGAGTAGCATTACTACAAATGGCTCCTCAATTTTTTTACCGTTGAGGACAGCATTTACCTTTACAGTGAGTGACATTACTTATGGTCCTCCAGTGTCAGGAAAGAACTAAAACAAAACTGCTACGTATATTGTTGTGTTCATGGTTGGGGAAAATATGTTTCATTTTTTCAGAGCCCAGTTTCCTTGATGGTGTATATGTTTTGAGACGAATTGAAATGCATGTTGTTGACTACAACACTATCATATAAACTATACATATATATATATATATATATATATATATATATATATATATATATATATATATATATATATATATATATATATATATATATATATATACCAAAATCTTTAAAAGTCATTATTGGAAAGCCTATTTCTGAAATACTAAATACAAGAAAATGTACGTGACGCATGGACCAATAAAATACACACACACACACACACACACACACACACACACACACTATAAGATAAATGACTCCATTTTTAGGGCAAGTGGCAGGAGCCTCGCAGGGAGCAGCTCACTTTGTTGGTGGCGGAGCCCATATCTTGAGGGTTTTCATTGCTTTATGGAAGGATACGGCTAGTAAGGAGGAGGAAGAGGATGAGGAAGAGGAAGGAGAAGAAGAAGAATAAAAGGTGGATGGAGGAAGAAGAGACGTAATGACATGCAAGACATAAAACAAATGAAGGTAGTTCACTGTCGCAGGCGGCTGTTCTGTTTGGTATTCAGATTTTATATGAGTTCTGCTCTGCATCGCTCTCAGTCTCATTCAGTCTCTTTTCTTTATTCTGGAATATTTTTTTCTTGTCAAGATAACTCTTTTACATTTGTTTTCATAACTCCTTTTGTTGACTGGCAGATTTTGATTTCGTTTGACTTCTCAAAGATGACACCAGCATCTGGGTACATTGTTTACACTGTGATCCTATGATATGCAACAGTGTTATGACAGATACACGAGACATCATATGTTCGAAAAAAGTTTCTGGAATATTTTAGATACAAAACGTGGTTGATCTTTTGTCTTTGCACTAATTCTGAAGACGCTTTAAAAAAATATGGAAATATGAAGAGGGAAAAGTGTGCCATACAATGAATATTCAGATGCCAGTTTGACCTCGGGTTCTGAGGTGTTTGATTTTGTCGAGGGCGTGAAGTATGAGCTGGGTTCGTTCCTTCATTTATATCTCTTTAATACAGTTTTTGTGAGGCACAACAGAGAGTAGGTACATAAGCCGTAGCACATTCAGTGTGACTAACATTATGTGGCACTTATCAGAAAGCAAATATATCAACAATAATAGGATTTATGATGTTGATGTTTGACGCTTGAGTTTTAGGGTGAAGTTGAGTTATCTGCAATTTATGACTTGTGGCTTTTACGAAGGTACACTTAACCAATGGCAGTCTATTGATCACTGCCATGCGAAAGAGAACTACGCAGAGGAAACAAACTGATCATCAATGTGATATTTGGTTTCCAGACCCACATTTGCTCGTTCGACACAATATCACACTTTGAACATCCGATTAACTTGTTTTTAAAGTCAAACCTCAGTTCCTTTCAAACCAATAGCAACAGATCAATACAGACAGCAACACTATTAGCAACAGTATTCATGTCATCTAGCATATACAGCAACACATTCGTCAAGATCAACTCAGTGAATAAGTGCAACAAATTATCATTACAATGTGTTATTGGCCTCTGACCTTCCTGTAATAACCTTGACCTCTACGACACTCGGTTTTACCTTGCCTGATAAAGCAACGCATTTCTAAATTTACCTTGAGGGAAACAAAACTATTCGTTGAACTACATAACTCAGTCTTACCCTGTGTGTCCTTGATGAGAATGCTCCTTTCAGCTCGGAGGAAACGAACCTATCTTTAAATCCACTGAGAAAAGAAAGAAGACTTTCGAAGTAAACTCCTTAAACTCTCTTTCTCTCCTGAAGTGACCTTGATTGAAGTTCCTCTTGTGCTCAGCATAATGAGACGTAAACTGGATACGTCTGGTTCGGGTTCTCTCTCTCTCTCTCTCTCTCTCTCTCTCTCTCTCTCTCTCTCTCTCTCTCTCTCTCTCTCTCTCTCTCTTCCTGTCCTCCTTCTCCCTTCCTTCCACCCATTCCTTTACCTCTTCCTTCCCCTCGCAGTTGGGTAATATCATTACATTCCCTCACCTCCCCCTCACCTCAATGGAAGGCAATATCACAACTTTCCTCTAATATCAGATGGACAAACATCACAAAAGTAGATTAGGATCCAGGAGCCTTTGAAGGCGATCATGTTTTCGACTTGGGATATGAAACTGACAAGTTGAAGCTAACATAACCTGTGGCTGGGGAGGTAGAGCTGGGGAGGTAGAGCTGGGGAGGTAGAGGTAGGAAGTAGACCGGGGAGGTAAACCTTGGGAGGAAGGTCTAGGAAGTTAGGCTGATATACAGAAACAACGAAAAATGATCAGACAATGACATGAACACACACACACACACACACACACACACACACACACACACACACACACGTCATTCATATACTCAGACAGATAAACAGACATAGGGGAATACAGATGCTTGTCCCTAACCCTGGGAATAACAACATCGTGTGGCATTATAGCTGGAGGTTTATGAGCAAAATAAATGCGTATTTCACGAGGATTATTACGAGGATTATACTTCATGGCAATTTCAAAAGGCTTTTTCATCACCATCAGCACAAAGGCCAGCTATCTGTTGTGCTCTCACGAAGGCGCGTTTCATGCAAACTGAGGATATATATATATATATATATATATATATATATATATATATATATATATATATATATATATATATATATATATATATATATATACATACATATGGTCAGGTAATGGGACATTTCTCATCAGTTTCAAGAGATTCATCAAACAGTCACTCGATCTGACTGGCATGTGGAGAGCCAGTCAGAGCCAGACTGCCTGTACCAGTGACACTCACCAGTTCACAGTATTTGGTCCACCGTGGCCCTCATCAGCAGACCCACCAGGAAGGATGAAGGACCATGTGGATAGGTGGCGTCTGAGACACATTAGGCCAAAGACCTCGAACACTGGAAGTCTTGATCCTCGCTGTGTATCCAGACGAGTGAGACAACTAGGAACCCTGGCCAGGCCACCTGGAAGAAGAGGTTACGAGCTAAAAGTTGTCAAACTGGAAACCATAAACCCAGCGTCCATGATGGATGTATATGTTGAGGGCAACGGGTCCTCCTGACTGCATGGTACCATACAGTGCATTATCTTATGCAACAAATGACTAAGTAGAGATCAAGGCTCACGCAAACATACACATAACGAACAAACTTTAGAAGTTTCATGATAATCAAGACAGTTCAAGAGATGGATCCCCTCACGTACAGAACTCCCTCCCGTAATGCACAAATACGTAGTCACACAAGCAGGCAAGAACACGTAACATCTGACAACAACGCCATCTCTGTACGGTGTCTACCTACACACACACACACACACACACACACACACACATACAACAACAGAACTATATCACCATGTGGGTAGTATAATCTACCACATTCATAATAACACAACACAGATATTCTCTTTCCCGTAAATCCCATGATTTGTGTGGGAATCACTGTGTAAGCACCAGCCATTCGCTCGGTGGGAGAATCTAGCGGCTATTGCTGACAAACTCACTTATACAGTTATCGCTCGTTCAGCGAGAGTGTTGTCTGCAGGTGGAAACCATCGGTTCAGCGCGCTGGTGTGACGAGGGAAAACCTCGGTGCTGGCTGCGTCCCTGATGACTCAAGAGGAAGCAGTGCAATTCACTATGCATGTTATGGAAAGAGACGTTGTAGGGGCTTGCTAACATCTCTCTCTCTCTCTCTCTCTCTCTCTCTCTCTCTCTCTCTCTCTCTCTCTCTCTCTCTCTCTCTCTCTCTCTCTCTCTCTCTACGTAGACATAACAGGAATTGACAGTCATGTCGTGTGTGTATGTGTGTGTGTGTGTGTGTGTGTGTGTGTGTGTTACTCAATACTTTTGACCAAGATGTGTGACAATAACACGTAAATAGGTAAGTAGACCCTCACGCTGGCTCTGCCTCATGCCCGCCTCATGGTAGGTACTCATAAATACCCTCATTCTCAGACCCCCGAATATGATTAAAAATCCAGTGAAATTATTTCTTTCTGCACACAATAACGTGTTGACGAAATTCATCGTACAACCTCCTGCATCAGAGAATGAACGTTCTCTCCTCACATGTCTGTTAGCATGTGTGTGGGACACAATCGCTTTTGTAATAGACCAGTAAATTTCATCACAACTTTAGTGGATGGTATGAAATGGTTGGATGCGTTTTCTCTTTTGGAAAGGGATGTTCAGGCCCTAACCTGCTGGAATCTATTATATGCATAGATTTAGCTGCACAGAAGAGATAACTGCCCATACATTTTTTTACATAGAATAAAACTCGCAAAATATATCGAATTTTCAGAGGAAATATCCGTTCATCATACTATGTAAATGGGTAAATACAAATAAAGTATAGGCTATTGAACTGGTAACGGGAGGAGAGATACATTTTTTTTATATGCAAATGAAATTCTATTGCCACAAACTGAGCATTGTCCGTCTGTGTCGCGCTGGACTTGATAACAACACTGTGGCACAATCTCTCTCTGTGCCCAGGATGCTCGTATGTTGTCATTTACTATGAGCGAACTACTACCCCAGAGCACAGAAGGAACATATGTCACTCTAGCAGGGAACTTTTCAACAGTACTCTGGTGAAATATTTATCATGTATTGTGTCAGGTTGTAAAGTTGTTAGGTTGTAAGTATAGCTGCGACTCAGCGTGTGGTTGTGCCTGCTATTTAACGAACCACCTCGTCTTACCATACATCAAAGAACAAAGCAGTTACGTTTCGGCGACCTAAGAAGAACTATAAAACAAAGTTTCAAAATCATGCATACATGATATTGTTTCACATGTTGCTCACAACTGTAACAATACACCAATGCAATATTTTTTGAGGATTATGAAGTATTAGAACATCTGTGGTATATATTATGGTAAGAAACGAGTGTATGAAAAAGTTCAGTACTGAAAACTTGTATCGTATTTCGTACCCAGAGTACGGCACAAGAGTACCTTTGCCTTAGACAAATTTTCGCTTCTCTCGAAATAGTTTGTAGGAAAACAAGATAAGAAGTTTGGTCGTAATTTTGGTGCAGGTGTCATATGGTCTCCTTCCTCATCCACTAACTAGCAGGTCGGACAGACACCACCAGCTGTGGGAGAGGCGTAAAGGCTGATGAAAACCATCGCTATGATATGACTTATCCCGGTTCAGCGAGGTAGTGCCGGAGAGACAACACTGAGCCTTGGGGAAAAACATCCTTCTCGCTTTCATCCTTCGTCTCCTGTAGCTTCTGTCATCCTTCGTCTCCTGTGGCTTCTGTCATCCTTCGTCTCCTGTGGCTTCTGTAAGATGATAATGTTGGAGGAGAGGATTTCCAACCCACGGCTCCCGCCACTTTCAGTCAGCCTACGACACTCTGGGACACGTGGCTAATATTCTGGCTCATTTTTAAGTGATATATAACACAAGAATCGCTCGTATTGCCTATGAGAAGTATTATGTCTCGACACCAGCTGTTGCCGCCTTCATCGCAAAGATGTTGAGAAAAATAATATTCGTCCACCTACCAGGCAGAAGCTTCGTGTTTCTCTACCATTTTTCATTTCGTCTTTTGTAAGTTCCAATGTAGCAACATCTCAGTTCTGCTACGCTCGCGTTTGCTATAGTGCTCCTGTGATCAGTAAGTGACTGCCATTAGGGACTTAACTCTCATCTCCCTCCTCTCTGCCCAGAATTACTCCCCTTAAATCTCTCTCCTCACACCAGCGACGACAAACTCTGGTGCCGCAAGGATCTGCTGGGGAAATTGGGTTGCTTGTCACGGGTCGCAAGCTGGGAATTTCTCTTCTTCTTCTTCGATGAATCCAAATAATTTTTTTTCTGTGGGATTAACCATCAGTTAAACGTATTCCAAATGTTTCTTGATTGGCTAAAGACCAATGAACGATCTAGACGCGGCAGTCAACATAGACAAGTATAGACTCTAACAGACTTCACCGTGGTAGGAGCTTGACATGTCAGACGCAAATAATATCAAAACACCACCAACAAACCAACCAGTCACCTGCCAGACCGTTTACCACACAGACTCTCCCTCAGCTGGTGTGAATCAGGATCTCCATAATGGATGTATTCAAGTCATTATGGCCTGGCGTGCATGCTCATTAGACCCAGCCTTTGTTAACAATACACCTTGACACAATGTGGAGCCAGTCTGGTGTGTGGAGGAAAGCAGAATGTCACTTCATATGCATCACCTCATCTGACGAGAACACTATGCTAACAAGCGTTTCATGATCCAACGAACATCTTGGGCTACATAGAAGCCATTACGTCACTAATCTCCTCTTATGGTAATGTTCCCAGAAAACGTTTCGCTGGGTTGTCCCCACAAACTCAGCATGACTAAATATGATCCATGGTCCCTCTTGGTGGACGAAGCCGACTTCCTGGGTGCTGTGGAAATTTTATAAACATAGATGCGTCTCCTGGAGCAGGAAACAAGTATAGATGATTGCCAGCTTGTGCACTGTGGGAGACAGTCAGTCACACTCGTAGGGCACCACAGTTTGAAGATTTTATACCATCATACAACTCTTTTAAACTCGACTATCAACATTTACAGTTTCCTCACTCAGTCCGCTTCAGTCATCTGATACTATTATACTACAAATATACGTCTTTACATCATTCAATAGTGTTTATCAATTTTCATTCTTACTGGTTATTCTGTCTCTACATCTTTTTAAAGATCTGATCACTGTTGTTGTCATCATACGAGTAGAAAGACTTGATACCCTCCAGTCTTCCTTCGCTGGTTTCCTCACCATGATGGTCACATTAATGGTGATTTTCTGTTCATTTTGTTGGTATGTACATTGCATGCGTTTCTTCGCCTCTCACACAAACTGATGAATCATGTGTATCGGTCACTTGCAAATCATTCCCACGTTTTACAATGGTCGGGAGTCATGCAATGTTTTAGGCGTCGCGATCTGTCAAGTGTTCACAGCAAGTGTACACACTTCATGGTAAATCACACACTTCCTTAATGGTGTTTTCCTCAACCGTCATCGATGACACATTAGACCACTTGGCGTAGAGCTTATATCTGGTGGACCTGCCCTTACTGTAGCGTTGACGAAGGTGTAAACAACTCTAGCCACTTTATAGAAAAATCTAGAATCATAATTATACGACCATTTACAGCGTCAGTAAGACACTTGAGAACTTTACGTTCAGCTCATGATCATATGTTGCGTGGGTGAGATATAGAAACGATTTTGAATACGTATCATTGTCTTGTATCGTAGATGATAGGGAGCCCCGAGAGGGAGGGATGACCCTGGGCAGCAGTCAGTGCCCAAGGAAGCCTCCAACCAAGGGTCGTGCCCAGCTCTGTTATCCTGAGTGTTTAAGCTTTTCTTCCCCCGGAGAGTAACGGGGGAGGGATAGCGACCCGAGGCAGATGATTATAAGGAAAATAGGTCTTGAGTTCATGACTTGTCTCATCATCATTTCTTAAAATGATTAGAGTGTGTGTGTATGTGTGTGTGTGTGTGTGTGTGTGTGTGTGTGTGTTTTAAGGTCGAGCGATCTCGTCTTACTCAAAACTCAAGTAATTTTGTTTATTGTTCTCGTAAGTAATGATGCACAATATTCCCAGCCATCAAAACCCCAGTTTGAACAGCCATTATCTTCACATTACCACCTCCCTCTCCATTTCCTTCCCTCCCTCCCACCTTTGACGCTTCTGGAACCTAATTCATTTCCAAACCACTTATCCAGTCATGCTACAGATAAACACTCAACTAGAATACACCGGAATACAAGAAAATGGATACATTGAATTTTGATGCATGACTCGGTGCAACAGGTCTCGCCATAATTACAAAGTTGCTCACAACTCCGTCAGACAACCATTTGATACGTCTACTCGTAGCCTGCCACTCACACACCGATGCATCCATCCATGAATCCGGATTTCAGGTTCAAAATTCGTGCCTATAATCTTCCATTCGTACCAATATTTAACGAAACATTCCGCCTGATTCCTCTGAAGTGGAGTTAAAATCTTATTCTTGCAGCACGTATGCAAGCCAACTCTATCGTCAGAACCAAAATACAATAACCACCTAACTGTCGAGGGTTGACGATACACACACACACCTTTAGGTCTGTGGTGTGAGGAGCAGAGTTCTCAAATACATTGAGAATGTTCCCTCAGTGAATGCTAATGCTGCTGCTACTGGGGCATGGCCTCACGAATCATAACGCCATTATCTTTGTTAATACTTTTATCAAGGTCTGGCATTACAGTTGTACCGCCATGGGTTATGATTACAACTGTTATATATTCGCATTTACAGATTCAATGCCTCGTTGGTTGTAATCATATCATATGCTTGTTGTGACCGTCTAGGGTTCTGCTGAGAAGGAGAAATGAATACAACTGTTGTATGCGTCTGGGGTAAACGCTTACATGACTCAAGCAGTTGTGGTCATCACCGTCTGGTTATGATGTTCTGAATAGTAAGGTTATAATTCTGTTGTTAGTGTGATGGTTTCATGCGGGGTGACTACAAATTAGGCCATCTTCGATGCTTTTATGTCGCTGTTATGATATATATATATATATATATATATATATATATATATATATATATATATATATATATATATATATATATATATATATATATATATATATATATATATATATATCACAGAGAAAACAGTATAAGAACTTTTTTCTTGACTCACTCTTGCAGTCTACTAACCTACACTATGCATGAAACTACTTCCAGTACAATGTCTTTCATGAGCACCAGATCCGCGATTTTGTATGTAACGAAGACCTGACACAATGCAAGAACACCTCAGTGTTCGGCAAATATCTCCACATCAAGTGATATATCTTTCAACGGTTCGGTTCTCGCTCGTGTGTTCTTGCACGCGACTTGGTACTTGGTACATGTAATACAATGTTGACTTTTTTTTTCGAGGAAATACTCAAGATTAGGAGAGAGATTTTTTTTTTTTTCGACGTTATTGGATACTGTCAATGTTTTTTTTTTCTTTCCAAAAGCCATTATGGTACAAACACTGACACTTTCTTATACCAAACAGCTTCCCTATCATCAGCGCACTCACGTCAAACACTTGCTCATACAACTACCATGAACCTATCTGGCCAGCGGTCACGAACACTCAGTGGTCGACTGCTGACCTGAACCTCCCCCTTCCCCCAACTTGAATGATGCCTGATTTAACCTACCATCTACACACGAGACTTTCTCTGATGCATCTCACTGTGGAAGAGATACATAGTAGATTACCCGTGCGAGTCTCTCAAGAAACCTACGTCGAAGTTGTGGTGGCTTTAGTGTAAACACTGACATATACTGCTTATTATGAAGGTATGTTCGGTTGCAGTAGTGCGCCAGCTTGTGGCTTGCTCGTCTGTTGGATCAGAATGACATCAAAACAATATTACATTACTCAGATACCATTAAAGTTATGTATAACCAGAGTGCAAAACCTTCGTGCCAAAGTGCACGCGTAAATGTATATTCCAAGCTATTACATTTCTCTAAAGAACGCAGGGAAAATAAAGATCGCGGAATTCATACGTAATATGAACTTTTTGTTCATGTCTTAGAGCAAAGACCAGAGGTAATCACAGTGACATGTTAGCCAGTACTGTGTCCACTGCTCCTGGTGGCAGCACCACGACCTCTGCTCTTGTTGACCACCACTGTGTTGTAAGTTCTTATTGACCAGCACTGTGGTCACTGGTCTTGTTGACCAGCACTGTGGTCACTGGTCTTGTTGATCAGCACTTTGGTCATTGTTTTTGTAGGTTAGCACTGCGGCCACTGGTCTTGTTGGCCAGCAGAATGATCACTGTTCTTATTGGCCAGCACTGCTGTCACTGTTAGTGTTCACGGACGGCACAGTGACTGAGAGCACCTTCCGAGAACCAAGCACGGCCTACCGGTGCATGACTGGGGCCAGGCACGGCCCATCAGTGCATGACTGGGGCCAGGCACGGCCCATCAGTGCATGACTGGGGCCAGGCACGGCCCATCAGTGCATGACTGGGGCCAGGCACGGCCCATCAGTGCAATATTAGAGTCTATCTATGATCCACCACCAGTACACGACTCGATACCAAGCACGGTCCTCCCATGCACAACTTGAGACCAAAGCTGTACTGATACTGACCAGGAGACAGTTTGCCTTCTTTAATATTCTAATACGAGACAGCAGCGACTGGTCAGGGACGACGTCGACTCTTATGTCTTCCTCACACGCACATATCCTGAAGGTTATTTCTTGCTAGATAATATCCACATTGAGGTCATCTTTCACTGAGCTTCACATCACTACATTATATAGAGTCGGGATGATTTTCACCAACCATGTTATCAGACCAACTTCGTAGTCTGTCTAGATCCCCTTGTATGTTGATGCAACTCTCCTCACTTGTCATCTCATCATGACAGGTAGGAGTCTGGTGTTGGTACCTGGTGTCCAGTGCCTGATGCTTTGTGTCTTGTGTCTGTACTTGGTGCCTTATGTTTGCTCCCTGGTTCTTGGTGTCTGGTACCTGGTGTCCAGTGCCTGATGCTTTGTGTCTTGTGTCTGTACTTGGTGCCTTATGTTTGCTCCCTGGTTCTTGGTGTCTGGTACCTAGTGTCCAGTGCCTGATGCTTTGTGTCTTGTGTCTGTACTTGGTGCCTTATGTTTGCTCCCTGGTTCTTGGTGTCTGGTACCTGGTGTCCAGTGCCTGATGCTTTGTGTCTTGTGTCTGTACTTGGTGCCTTATGTTTGCTCCCTGGTTCTTGGTGTCTGGTACCTGGTGTCCAGTGCCTGATGCTTTGTGTCTTGTGTCTGTACTTGGTGCCTTATGTTTGCTCCCTGGTTCTTGGTGTCTGGTACCTGGTGTCCAGTGCCTGATGCTTTGTGTCTTGTGTCTGTACTTGGTGCCTTATGTTTGCTCCCTGGTTCTTGGTGTCTGGTACCTGGTGTCCAGTGCCTGATGCTTTGTGTCTTGTGTCTGTACTTGGTGCCTTATGTTTGCTCCCTGGTTCTTGGTGTCTGGTACCTGGTGTCCAGTGCCTGATGCTTTGTGTCTTGTGTCTGTACTTGGTGCCTTATGTTTGCTCCCTGGTTCTTGGTGTCTGGTACCTGGTGTCCAGTGCCTGATGCTTTGTGTCTTGTGTCTGTACTTGGTGCCTTATGTTTGCTCCCTGGTTCTTGGTGTCTGGTACCTGGTGTCCAGTGCCTGATGCTTTGTGTCTTGTGTCTGTACTTGGTGCCTTATGTTTGCTCCCTGGTTCTTGGTGTCTGGTACCTGGTGTCCAGTGCCTGATGCTTTGTGTCTTGTGTCTGTACTTGGTGCCTTATGTTTGCTCCCTGGTTCTTGGTGTCTGGTACCTGGTGTCCAGTGCCTGATGCTTTGTGTCTTGTGTCTGTACTTGGTGCCTTATGTTTGCTCCCTGGTTCTTGGTGTCTGGTACCTGGTGTCCAGTGCCTGATGCTTTGTGTCTTGTGTCTGTACTTGGTGCCTTATGTTTGCTCCCTGGTTCTTGGTGTCTGGTACCTGGTGTCCAGTGCCTGATGCTTTGTGTCTTGTGTCTGTACTTGGTGCCTTATGTTTGCTCCCTGGTTCTTGGTGTCTGGTACCTGGTGTCCAGTGCCTGATGCTTTGTGTCTTGTGTCTGTACTTGGTGCCTTATGTTTGCTCCCTGGTTCTTGGTGTCTGGTACCTGGTGTCCAGTGCCTGATGCTTTGTGTCTTGTGTCTGTACTTGGTGCCTTATGTTTGCTCCCTGGTTCTTGGTGTCTGGTACCTGGTGTCCAGTGCCTGATGCTTTGTGTCTTGTGTCTGTACTTGGTGCCTTATGTTTGCTCCCTGGTTCTTGGTGTCTGGTACCTGGTGTCCAGTGCCTGATGCTTTGTGTCTTGTGTCTGTACTTGGTGCCTTATGTTTGCTCCCTGGTTCTTGGTGTCTGGTACCTGGTGTCCAGTGCCTGATGCTTTGTGTCTTGTGTCTGTACTTGGTGCCTTATGTTTGCTCCCTGGTTCTTGGTGTCTGGTACCTGGTGTCCAGTGCCTGATGCTTTGTGTCTTGTGTCTGTACTTGGTGCCTTATGTTTGCTCCCTGGTTCTTGGTGTCTGGTACCTGGTGTCCAGTGCCTGATGCTTTGTGTCTTGTGTCTGTACTTGGTGCCTTATGTTTGCTCCCTGGTTCTTGGTGTCTGGTACCTGGTGTCCAGTGCCTGATGCTTTGTGTCTTGTGTCTGTACTTGGTGCCTTATGTTTGCTCCCTGGTTCTTGGTGTCTGGTACCTGGTGTCCAGTGCCTGATGCTTTGTGTCTTGTGTCTGTACTTGGTGCCTTATGTTTGCTCCCTGGTTCTTGGTGTCTGGTACCTGGTGTCCAGTGCCTGATGCTTTGTGTCTTGTGTCTGTACTTGGTGCCTTATGTTTGCTCCCTGGTTCTTGGTGTCTGGTACCTGGTGTCCAGTGCCTGATGCTTTGTGTCTTGTGTCTGTACTTGGTGCCTTATGTTTGCTCCCTGGTTCTTGGTGTCTGGTACCTGGTGTCCAGTGCCTGATGCTTTGTGTCTTGTGTCTGTACTTGGTGCCTTATGTTTGCTCCCTGGTTCTTGGTGTCTGGTACCTGGTGTCCAGTGCCTGATGCTTTGTGTCTTGTGTCTGTACTTGGTGCCTTATGTTTGCTCCCTGGTTCTTGGTGTCTGGTACCTGGTGTCCAGTGCCTGATGCTTTGTGTCTTGTGTCTGTACTTGGTGCCTTATGTTTGCTCCCTGGTTCTTGGTGTCTGGTACCTGGTGTCCAGTGCCTGATGCTTTGTGTCTTGTGTCTGTACTTGGTGCCTTATGTTTGCTCCCTGGTTCTTGGTGTCTGGTACCTGGTGTCCAGTGCCTGATGCTTTGTGTCTTGTGTCTGTACTTGGTGCCTTATGTTTGCTCCCTGGTTCTTGGTGTCTGGTACCTGGTGTCCAGTGCCTGATGCTTTGTGTCTTGTGTCTGTACTTGGTGCCTTATGTTTGCTCCCTGGTTCTTGGTGTCTGGTACCTGGTGTCCAGTGCCTGATGCTTTGTGTCTTGTGTCTGTACTTGGTGCCTTATGTTTGCTCCCTGGTTCTTGGTGTCTGGTACCTGGTGTCCAGTGCCTGATGCTTTGTGTCTTGTGTCTGTACTTGGTGCCTTATGTTTGCTCCCTGGTTCTTGGTGTCTGGTACCTGGTGTCCAGTGCCTGATGCTTTGTGTCTTGTGTCTGTACTTGGTGCCTTATGTTTGCTCCCTGGTTCTTGGTGTCTGGTACCTGGTGTCCAGTGCCTGATGCTTTGTGTCTTGTGTCTGTACTTGGTGCCTTATGTTTGCTCCCTGGTTCTTGGTGTCTGGTACCTGGTGTCCAGTGCCTGATGCTTTGTGTCTTGTGTCTGTACTTGGTGCCTTATGTTTGCTCCCTGGTTCTTGGTGTCTGGTACCTGGTGTCCAGTGCCTGATGCTTTGTGTCTTGTGTCTGTACTTGGTGCCTTATGTTTGCTCCCTGGTTCTTGGTGTCTGGTACCTGGTGTCCAGTGCCTGATGCTTTGTGTCTTGTGTCTGTACTTGGTGCCTTATGTTTGCTCCCTGGTTCTTGGTGTCTGGTACCTGGTGTCCAGTGCCTGATGCTTTGTGTCTTGTGTCTGTACTTGGTGCCTTATGTTTGCTCCCTGGTTCTTGGTGTCTGGTATTCAAGGGACGATTTAGTCCAGTCTGTCAATATCTTGTGACAGTTCTAAAGAGATGAAGTTGACATCTCTAGCCTTATCTTACTGCCGCTCCTTAACACACCCAGGTCACGTTGACATTTGGGGTAAAAAAGTAACTTATCAAGACTGTCATGGCAAAGTAAATCTAATTACATTCTAAATACTATACTGATTTGGCTAACATGGATCATCTATCATTATATTTTATTAATTTGTTTTTGATGCTTATATTTGTGACAGACACATAAATGCTTAGTCTTGTAATTTCATGAAGATATAATCCTAAATATCTTTCCTGAAGATAACCAGAGGCTCCGTCAGGGTCAAGAGGTCACAAGCATTGACCAGTAGACGACCAAGAAGATGGCGGTGATGACCGGGATGAGAAAGTACCTCACAAATCTTAGTGATGCATCTGCTGTAAGATTCAGGTAGGGGCACCAACTCCATTTCTTCTGTTCAAGTGGAACTCCAACCTCAAACACTCGCGCGCTGGCTTCGGGAAGGAAGTCGACGAATACATGGAAAAGGATGATGAAGAAGAGGGTACAGATGCAGAAGAAGAACCAGATGTCAATGAGCTTGACGTAGGCGGTGTCAGGGAGGGAGGAAGAGGCCTGGTTGAAGAGCGTGTACAGGACCAGTTTGGTCGTGAGGCTCAGCACCAACCTCGCCTGCAGGAGGAAAACAACAACACTAGTCAAGGAACTCCTCGCCCACTGATATATCGTAGTCTTCCTAAGCATAATGAACGTGAAGAAAACGACTCTTCACATGAAGTTTTCAGAATGACTGATCATAGAAAATGTAGAATGACTGGATCATAAGGTAAGGCATAAGATGTGTTATATCAATCTTCATTAAAGAAGAATTATGAGATACTACGGACTGCTACAGCCTGTCAAGGTAACCAGGGCATTATGCAGGAACTTAAAGAGTTACAAGTGTTTACTTGGAGAAGTCTTCGCGTCTTTTAGATGGTAAACTTCACGATGCAAAGATAATATTCAAAATGCCAAACCAAGGTTTCAAGCTGGATACAAGTAAACATAAACATAGCTACGTTTAAATGTTAAATCAAAAAGTCTAATTCCTAACAGTATACTGACAGAGCTTGGTTGAATACAGAATCTGATATTGATTGTGTAAAGTAATGAGAAAATGGGAAATAATGTTGTTAAGGATACTGTTCAGGTTTACACATCTTGATCAAGATTAAGGAAAGGAAAACGTTTCAGAGCAGACCCGCGACTCAGACCCAGACACAGACCGATGAGGGTTTTTGAGAATTAGAAACTCAAAAGCCTCACATGTACAAGGTGCCACAGGGTAGAGAAGCCCATCAAACCGTGGATGGTGAACAGACCCACCTGTAGAAGATGTACAGACCCACCTGTAGAAGATGTACATATCCAACTGTAGAAGGTCACTTGGGATTAGATAAGCCTCAGAGACTTGCTTGTACAATGTTTCTGAGGATACAACGCGGATCATAACAGTAGAAAAATCCTACAGATGTAAAGATGAGGCAGAATATCACCTGTTGATACGAGGTCTGAGGAGAGGACACTGACGCTCGTGGAGGACAAGGATCTTACATTATAATGAGGATCCAGAGACCCCATCATCAGAAGCTTCCTCAAAAGTAACGTATGTACAGATCCACGCGTGGAAAGTTCTGTGTCTCTTGAGAAAGCTCAGAGATTCACGTGGAGGAAATGCTTTAAGATATAGAGCCTAGAGACCCACCTTCAGAAACTGCCTGGGAATGAAGAGACAGCCCAGGGACACACCTGTACAAGCTGCCTGGGAATGTAGAGCGTGACGTAGCCCACCATCATCAACATGAAGGAAGGAATGAAGAGCTTGATCACCAGGAACTTGGGTCGTCGTGTCATTGTGAAGGAAACCTGAAATTTTATAATGGATGCATTACTAAACCTTGGGCAGGTACATAGAAGCCAAGTAACAAAGAGAACAGGATGTAAGGTCAGCAGAATACAGAAAGGTCAGGTGTGTGGAGAACTTGGAACTGAAGGTTCTGGGTACAGGAAAGGCCAAGGGCAAGAAGGTCAAGACACAAGGAGAGTGAGGTAGGGGAAGGGTAAAGTGCAAGGTACGAGGAGGACGAGTTACAAACTTGGCAGAATGCGAGGCACAGAAGATGTTGGTTATATGGAAGGCAAGGTACAAAAAGCTCAGACAAGTTAGGGTGCAGAGGGCTGGGCTAACAAGAAGGGCAGGTGCACGATAAGAAGATTATAGGGAAGACATTTCCATGGAAGGGTTGCAAGAAAGCCTGGTTCTAATGGGAGCTGTGTCCGTGGGGAGAGTATTCAGAGGGCTTGGTAGTGAGAATAGTTTATCATCACCCTGGAATCATTCTCTACATCATTCACAGTGAGAAGTAACTGCTATATTCAGTTTTCTTTGAGATATTTTCATGACCACGTCAACCGCATACCTCCAACTTGATCCCATGTGACTCCTGGCTTCTCCTGACGCTGAAGTCGTCCACCACATGTGAGGGCAGCGCCGAGGATCCCAGGTACAACACCTGTGTGCTATCCTCCCGCACCGTCATGTACTCGCCCAGGTCACGACCAAAGCGGAGCATGACGGAGCATCTCTGGGTGTCGAACGGGTACTGGTACAGGTCGAAGGGACACTCGAAGACGCCACTGACGTGTTGGGTCTCAATGATCACGGCCGCTTCTCCGTCGTACACTGTGTCTGCCCAACACGAATCAGTTATTGGACGTAAGATTCTTATTCCGTTGTCTGTGCTATAATTTCATTCCCTGCTGAGAAACTGTGTGGCACCGTTAGCGTTATTAACGAATATGAATACATTCATGAAATTTTACTGGAATAAAACTATGTACATCTGAGCCCTTCCTCATATGAAAGCCTGAAGATATCAACTGGGTTACCTTCACACAGTCTCCCTTATCTATAAAGATAAAAAAGATACGAGTTAAAGATAAACTTTGAAAGGCAGAACTATGTATAGTCTGTTTATGCCATTTTCTTAAACTTGAATTCGACTACTCTACTCGTGAAGCTCACAGATTTGTTTGATTTGGTCACCTTCTTGACAACGCGAAGAGAAAAGCAATACCCAATAGCTTATGGTCACCTTCAAAAGATATCTGACGGGTGTAGCGGGAACATGACTTTGCCTCGACAATATCCTCAAAGGCAAAACAACTCACAAACTCATCATCTCAGTAACGTCGGTGAAGGGAAGAGACAGATCTACTTACCGATGGCTACCTCGTTAAAGTCCCTGGTCAGAGGGTCACCTGTCCTGGCTACTGTCAGCTCCTTATCCACCACTCTTACGTTGCCGTCCAGAACGTTCGTGAACTTGACGGTGGGTCGCCACACCTTCTCGTACTCTTCCTGGCTCGCCTGGTTGGCGCTCGCGTCTTCTCTCAGGTTGTGGTACCTCAGTCTGCGATCTCTCCAAGATGTCATCAAGATGAACTCCATCGTGATGGAGTATTTCGTGTCCTCGATAGTCAGGAACCGGAGGAAGCTGAGGGTGGTGTTGATGATCTCTGGAACATCGGGGTCTAGCGATATGGGGGCCAGCTGGCGACGGTATCCTGCAGGGAAGGCGATCACTCGGCAGGAGTTCTCGTCGGAGAGGTCAGCACACTGGTACTTGCCGTCACAGCGAGCCCAGGCCGCCACACAGGAACCGTCAGAACAAACTATCTCTGAGCTGTTGCACACTGACAAGCTCAGTTCTATCTCCTCGTTGGTTCCATAGTTGCAAACTTTTGTTGTCGTCGTCCACTTGATGCGCCCTACTGGGTAGCCATAACCTGCTGTGGGATGCCCTGTGGCAAGAGTCAAGTTTTCCCGCGTGTCTATGAGCTGCCAGTCTCTTTCTTCCGTCATGTAAATAATATAGCCAAAGTAGCCATGGAAATAGGGTTTATCGTTCTTGTATCCCAGGATCTCGAAGTAAGTCCTCGCGGGTGTTTTGAAACAGAGGCCTCGCAACACCAGAGGCCGCTCAGGCACTGTGAAACAACTGAAGCATCGAAGTGGATGATCGCAAGATCTGTCGTCCCACAGACCAGTTTCAAGTCTCAGGGATGCACAGTTCTCCGATTCTTTGCCATTAGGTGGAAAAGTGAAGCATGTGGTTGCCATTTTCTTGCTACCTGCCTCGAGCCACACACCTTCTTCTTCAGCATCAGTTACTCCGATCCAAAATGAATCAGGACAAAGACTCGCGAGCTCCAGACTGCGGTTATAGAAGACCTTAGCAGCTTCACATGTAGGAGGGGAATACAACATACTCCCAGTCGTCTCACAAAACTTTGCTGACTCAGCAAAGTTAAAAGAATCTGTATAAATCACGAATTTGGTCTCACGGACACACAATGCTTCCAGGGACACAACTTCTATAGAGACATCATAATTTTCCACATCATCAAGTTCAAGAGAGAAAATGTCGCCATAACTTTCTGTTCGGCAGTTGGCCATGTCTTCGATTTCCCGATCCGACAGCGTTCGGCCCCACAGGTCGACTTGCGCAAAGCTTCCGAAAAACATCTCTCCCTGGACGAACCCGCCGCCTACCTCATCCTGCTCCTGGCCGAGCACCAGCATCCCTCGCAGGTCGATCCCATCTAGAGGGAATGAGTGAGGTTCCGTAAGCCTCAGGAATCCCTCGATATAGAGAGAGTAGGTGCTGGGGGTCAGCAACAAGCAGTAGTGGTTCCAGAGGCCGGGTTCCATCTGCGTCTTGTAGTCCTCAAGTCCTTCCAGTCGTGTGTTGTTCAGCAGGACCCTCAGTGTCTTGTCTCGACGGTCTGGAAAAGTAATGTCTGTTGATCTGGATGATCATGTAATGGTGTCCCTGTTTAATCTCGTCTTACATATGTTCGTCAAATATAATTACAATACTTTTACCATCTCTGGATCAGTTTTTGAGATTACACACACACACACACGCGCGCACACACACACACATACTTATCTAAATCTTGTCTTTACCAATCGATTCATTTTCTTCTTTGTATTACGAGTAATTTGCCAAACTTATAGATTTCCTTTATTTAGAAAGCAATTTACGTGACTTCGACTATTGTATAGAAATATGGATTATGTCGGCTTCTCACACGAGTGTTGGAGGAGACACGTCATGTTTATGGCAGTTTATTTTTCCTCACAATGCTCGACTCTCAGGCCTGGCTGCCCAAAGGTCAGTTCAGGTTCAGTACGCACACATGAGGATGGTGTTGGCGGCACCGGGCAGAGCGTAGGAGAGATGAACTTCCTCGTGAGTGAAGGCGACGCTGCGGAAGCGGTAGCAGATAGTGAGGGCGCTGACGGAGGTCTTGGGCGAGCGCCCAGCAGCCCCCAGGTGGATCCTGAGGAACACGTCCACCCTCGGCACCTGCCACACGTCCGTCTGCATCGAGAACACCCTCACGCCGGAGCCTGGGAGGAGGTAGGACGGTGGTAGAGTGGGTATAGAATAAGTACAGCACACTTTAGTACAGAGAACACCAGCCAGCTGAAGCCTGAGGTAGGGTGGGAAGGTGTAGTAGAAAGGTGATAGAGTATGTATATAGCACCCGTCAGCATGGAGAACAGCCATACATGTATATGTAAGTGAAAGTGATAGCACAGTATGCAGGTCACACATTTCACTGTCCACTTGGATGGTAATATCATTATGTGTTGCATTCAGCTACACTGTATTCCTGCGTCTTACCATACTGAGTGAGGCAAGTACACGGTGAAGACCAGTCTAGCTATACATTTCTAGCAGACGTCTGCAGTATTGTTTACATATGTAATCATTTGTCATAACCATATATTTGTGTTTAGCATATTCATTAGACTTACCATGATAAGCAAGAAACGTATGGGTTGTTGCTGTGTCGAGTAAGTTTGTATAGCGTTTTGATCAATAAGTAACAACCTGTTTCAACACATGAACTGCTACAGCGAGTGAACTGGTACAGCGAGAGTGATTGATCATGTCGTTAATCTAACTGCTGTGTGTGTGTGTGTGTGTGTGTGTGTGTCTGTGTGTGTTTGTATAGTTTGTTTTCCATGGACGATTCTCGTGCCACCTTGACCTGAACTGACCTCCTCCTGACGTAGATACAAAACAGGCATCAATGTTAGTAACGACTGAGCAAAGATGCTGACAACAGTGACTGATGCGAGAAGCAATAATTTCTTTTCAAAAGATGTTTCCAGGAAGCTATGGCTCCCCTTGCCATGTAATCTATTCAGGATTCTAATATGTATTGTGAAAGCACAAGTCTGAATGATATTGGAAAGCGCTTGTCACGTCGGTCACAATAGGACAAAGTAAGTGTGAGTCAGGAGCGTGTAAACGTAGGCTTCACTACCCCAAGTTCCTACACTGCTCACACCTGTCTTATGTACACATTGATAACATGATTCACAACAACGTGGGAGTCGACGTTTACTGTGAGAAATGTGAGTCTGTTGCTTCCACTGATGATGATTGCTAATATAAAAGGGTAAGTAAACGTCGATATTTCGAAAAAAAAAAAAATAAGCTGTAGTTCGTATGTACACGCCATAAGTCACGAGAGACTCCATCACAAAGTGAATCATTGCACACACACACACACACACACACACACACACGAGCCCCATGAATAATTACTAAACACTGAACCGCTTAACCAATTCATACCAGGCAAAGAAATATTCGACAAAATCCAACGAAGATCATGAGTAAGGTTGATATGTGGGCCGGTGCTACGGGTAGCCATGCCGAGTAGTGGTAAAAAGTTCTGATTTCTCGGGACTTTACCTTCAAGAAAATAACATGGGACGCCTGAGAATCGCACGGGGCTGAGGACACTCCAGCCACCAGACTGTGTGCAGATGAACTTGTTTTGCCGCCACAATACTCCAAGTCACAAGAGATAGACCCACACAAATCCTATGTGGCCCAGAAGCCTTTCGCCATTTGTTCCCATGATGTTTAGATTCTCTTTTAACCAAGAAAAAATAAGATAAACTACAGATAAACTCTAGGATGCCATGATGACGTTAGCATAGATCATCTAATCGACGTTAAAAGAGAGTTTAGAAGCAGAGGACACAACACTACACGTAAAGTGGCGTCTCCAGCAACATGGCTATGAACCCGTGGAAGAAACTGAGGGATTACCGCTGGGAATTTCAAGGAAATTGCGACAGTAAGACGGAGGTAAGTGGCTGGTCCAACGAGTGTCAACCTCCCTTTCCAAATACACAGACAGGTAATAGCATACAAGTAGAAGCGTCCACATGGGGCGTACATGTTTAGAAATACGCTAGTGTGTACTTACCCTCTGTTTACCTCTCTCTCTCTCTCTCTCTCTCTCTCTCTCTCTCTCTCTCTCTCTCTCCATCTCCTACACCCACATACGACAATAAACCACTTTCTATAAGATAAACCCTCACTGACCACCTGGGCGTTCCCCTACCCGGAGAAGCGATATCATGATTTTCTGCTGTGTGGTCTGTCCAAACACAGTCGCCACCCTCGCTTCTCCGAAGGGTCACATCGCCCCCTGTGTGGTCACCTGCGTGATAAAGGCTTATATACACCAGCGGGAGTTTGTTTACATTCTTTAGGTATGAAGCGTGATCGTCCATCAGAAAAAAACTGAAAGGAGAACTCACTACAGGCGAGGCAGCGTGAGGTGGTCGTTATTGCCTTTGTAAGTGATCGGTCTATCATCACTGAGTTGGGCCACAGTGGCTGCTATGATGGAAGTTTAGGAGACTTAAGGAAAGATTTCTGCTGAGTCTCATGTGTTTATCCTTGAGTTGCAGAGGAAATGAACAGCTACGTAAGATTTAGGAGAGAGCCAGAGGAAAGAATTTAAGGATCTTACGCACACTGAGACTGTACGTGGTCCTTGACTCATTCTTAACATCCGGTGAATTAAAGATTATTCTGTTCGTGGATGAAGCGTGACGTTGATGGCCATAATGACCCTGGCGGCTGATTGCTCTGAAGCTCAAACAACCAACCAACCAGTCAAACAGAGCCAATGGGGCTCCTGATATTGAGCAAAGTATACATCATGATTATCCTGTAGTGCTGAAAAATCATTTATTGACTTCACGTAGTTTCGCTCTGTAATTTACAAACGTTAAGTTCAGTGGAGTTGAAAATTTTAGTTACTATTTTCTTTCAAGGAGATTATTACCTGTAGCTAACTCACGTTGAAGGTGGAACGCGCATCTGAATTACCAAGATTTCTTAAAATATTTGAATTTACATTGCGATATAAACAGGCAATTAGGTCAAACTGGAGAAATGGCGCTCAGCTTAATGTGTGGGATTTCGACATTAAGCTCTGCTAACTAAGTCTTTCAGGAAGCGATGCACTGAAGCGTAATGTGCCCCGAACTGGTGAATTATTGCAGTTATTTATGAATATGAACCAGTTGTCCTATATTGCTTCACTTTCAACCCTAATTTGCAATTACGACGGTTTTCATGTGGGTGGACCACAAGGAGTGACTGAATGTGCCCATGTATCATTCACGTGGACCAAATTTCACGAAAATTACTGCGATTGTAGTGTTGTAAGGATGACCGAGGCTGCATCACTTCAACGATAAGATCGCTACTGTTTCGGACGCAGTTCGAGTCAGTATAGTTCGTCAGTACGAGTGATGCACAAGTAGTGAGACACACTGATGTAAACAGAGGAAATAAGACACTCATCGTTGGTAAGACTGTTACATGTAGTTACCAACGAGCAGAGAACGTGTGGCAAGACACGAGTTGTGATAAAGTACAGCTGTCGACAACAGTGTGTGTGTGTGTGTGTGTATGTGTGTGTGTGTGTGCTGAATACCATAATTTTTGGTCCTGTTGATACTGCCAGAGATTCTCGTACATCCGCATCCTCGTCTGACACAGAGCCAGTGGATAAATTTGTTTAGGAAAAGAATGGCCTAATTGTTATGATTTATGGATGTCAACTTAATACCCTCCCTTCGCCACCTTCCCTGCAACTAACCCAGGAACCTAACCTGACCTGTTAACCTAACGTGCGATGAACGTCGTAAAACAATACGTTACCGGCAAACATTTCGTATCTAGAGGGTAGAGAATGTAAATAATGTTAACATGTACTTGTGGTACCATTGTCCAGGGTGGAAAAAAATCGAAACGTATATGAAATAGTAAAGTTGACAATGTTCAGTTTCGAGCATATACAGAGAAGCTCCATTAGTTACGGAGTGCGTCTTGGTCGAGGGTTTGTGCCCGCTGTTTATCACAGTACAATCCACAGTTGATTTGTCGAACACAGATTTCTTTGCCCGGCAAGACATTCAACCGCGAAGCCCACAAATTTATGTCGCGCAAAGAATTCCCAGCAGCAATCTTTTTGGCGGGATGATGGGTTGCGATTGGAAATAACTGAACGACCATTCGAAGAAAGACCCTGTCATTCTCGCTGCTCACACCAAGCAGACAGAGTGAGACGCCACTATTCAAAAAGCTTATGTTAAATACAATGAAAATTTAAGTTAGTCTTACTGCAGTCTTAGTTTGTGTCGACAAAATGATAAGAAATAAACACGAATGAAAATACCTACTAAGTCAGTGACCAAAATATTAACTTAAAAACATGGAAATATTCCTTAAAGTGCAGTGAAGAATTCCACAGTTGTTCCCCGATCTCGTGGGCAAGAAACGCCAATGCAATAAACTACAAGAGAAAAACTGTGCTACTTAATCAACTCACACTGTACCCTTTTTTGTGGTCTAGTGATGGATCAATTTTTTTCTTTTTCTTTTTCAGTCTCCATTTACGGTTTTGCTCGTTTATTTACAGGGCAACATATTCTTACTAAAGTCAGCAAAACTTTTGTGAAGGTGGCGCAAACAAAGGAAGTCACCTTTAGGATTCACCTGAACTAAAGCTTTTGAAAAAATAAAGTTTACACGTTCATACTTTTCGTCTTGATCCCACTTGACCGTCGTTACATCTAAGCGTCACAGAGCAAAACCCACGACGTATGGGAGAGTAGGTACGAGGGTACATCACCAGTCCCTCACGTCAGTACTTCTGATCCTCCATCAGTAGAGGCACAGGAGGGGGTCAGTAAGGTTCTCAATACAGCATTAATGTTTGTCACAATACAACTCTATCTAGAATACGTACTGTCTTGAGTCATCGACAAAAAAATTGCAAAAATAATTAGGAAATTCAATTTTAAGAGAAAAGTTTAACGAGTAAGGATACAGCGACTGACGTCTTCCAGGTAACGTACCTGTGGTGCAGCAGGCGAGAAGGACGCTCATCCACAACAGCTGTGATCTTACGCTTCCTCGGGGCGTTGCACCTGTCCTCACGCCTCCTGGGGCCGCCACACCTGTCCTCACGCCTCCTGGGGCCGCCACACCTGTCCTCACTCCTCCTGGGGCCGCTACACCTGTCCTCACGCCTTCTGGGGCCGCCACACCTGACCTCACGCCTCCTGAAGAGGCCACATCTGTCCCCACGTTCACTGGTGCCACCACCACTTCGGTCCTCACGCAATTTAGGGAAGACCAACATTTTTCACGCTCGGCTGGGCCGCTATACGTGTCTTCACGCATACCTGGGATGTCATATATGTCCTCATATGCACAGGGACAACCACGTTTCTTCTCCCAGAAGTGTAAAGCGCCACATCTGCTCTTCAGCATCCTGGTGATGTCCAACAGTAACTAACTTCACACTGAGTTTATATATGTGTTCTTGTGTTCACACTCAGTCTTTTTTTTTTTTGTTAACAGAATCTGCTTCACACCTGTCGTTGCAGTGCTGAGGCCCCCAAACCGCTGTGCACTTGATACAGATAGCACACCTGTTGCCACACTCACTAAGGCATCCATACCTGCTTCTTAGATTCCTGGTTACATATATCTTGGTCATTCCGTCGCTCAACATCGTAGAAACTGATTTCAACCAGCTGGGTCTGTCCATCACCCTAGCGGGCATATTTGTTGATAGTATGTTTCTGTTCCTGGCCGGCCTGTGTGTTTTTCTGACTCGACGGATTCATTTCGTCGTCCCCTTAGGAATTTCAAGTCTTTGTCTGGCGGGCTATTTTGCCTCTGGAGAGATTCTAGACAGATTCCTGGAATTTCTCTTTGTCTCCGTTGATTAGTTTTGCTGATCCGTGAAAAGTTTTCAGCAGTTCATCACAATGTGATCTCATCATAAAGTACCTGGGGATCTCTCTGGTATGTACCGTATAATTCGTGATGATTTTCCTTCCTTTTATTTCCTATTTCTTTTCTGCTATCTATAGGTACTTCCGATCGTCCAATCCTCACGTATTCGGCTATGCCTGGCGTGCTGGGGGGGCCTCCACACTCCTGCTGATGTCTTTGAGGATGACGCCTATGGGAATAAGTCGGTTTTCCCCCGTCGAGTGTGTGGCTCGGTGGCGGTGTTGCGCAGAATGTATCGGCAATCCTGTATACGTGGGTCACGACCCCAGCTGGAATTAAGACTTTGGTTCCAAGTCACGTTCTTGCTCAGGCTGGGTATTCAGTTCGAATTGAAGTAAACAAACTAGGAAGATATTCCAGCTGGATTTGGTTCTTTTAGGATATTCAGTTATGTATTCGATCTTTTTTTCTTTTAAGTTTGTCTTGATATTACGAGGATTGACTTCAATCCTTCTCGATCTTCTTTGTGCTGAAGGATGTATAGGTGATGGGAGCAGGTCAGGTGGTGCTGAGGGCGGCAGGTGGTCGGGTGAGGCCCTACGAGAGCAGTGGTCGGGCCACACAGCAGGTCAGGTGGTGCTGAGGGCGGCAGGTGGTCGGGTGAGGCCCCACGAGAGCAGTGGTCGGGCCACACAGCAGGTCAGCAGCAGGACTAGTGCGGTCTCGGCCGTACTGGTGGGAGGACAAGACGCTATCGACCACCAGATGTCTCCACTGGACACTCACTATAGACGTGCCTTACATCTGAAGCGCCTGGGAAGAACTGAACGAGTAGTTCATCGAGAATGTGTACAAACACACACACACACACACACACACACACACAAATACACACACACACACACAAACACACACACACACACACACACACATACGCACACACACGTTGGAGTGTGCGTGTGTGTGTGTGTGTGTGTGTGTGTGTGTGTGTACATATATCCATATAGGAGTAAAAACATGGTTTATGTACAAGGTTATACAACGGGGCAACACGGAGTGCAACATTCTTTTCCCATAACACACAAAAATGGTAATAAAAACAATAATCGCACACACACACACACACACACACACACACACACACACACACACACACACACACACACATATATGAATACATACACACACAATGTGTATCGTCTTTGGGTTGATTGTAAGGGACCTAAAGATTTAGGAGAGGGATTAAAGATCATTCATAAAATAACATAAGAAAACAATGAGCGTTCCTCCCCCAACCCAGGGCCTCTGGAACCTAAAGTTATCACGGTTCCAGGCAGACATATCTGGCACTATCTGGTTGTCTTTGGAAGTCTGCATCACCACCACTATTTTCTAAGGTCTTCTGCAGATACAGAACCATCGAACTGGAAGCACATATGTAACGCTCTATCAGCTGTCTGTCCTTCTTCCAGGCATACGGTTTTGTGCCGCCAGACCACTTGCCACTTCTATCAGATGTGAGGAATGGAGGGTTTCCCTCCACTAGGCAGAAGCAAGACCTCTTAAATCCACACACTTGATCTCAGTTTGTCTGTTGTCCTGTCCGACATGTCGGCCATAATGGCCAGCCACTTCACTGCGATACACTGGTATTCAGACTGAGCAGGAGCAGCGAGGCCAGCAGGATCCCACCACTGCTAATAACATGTGGGTCAAGACGAATGCCGAGGGAAGAGATTGCCAGGGAGAGCAGGACATCCATCGACCGGGGATCCATACTGCCTCTAGGTGGGTCTTTACCGCAACCAGCAGGTGTCTGATCCACCGTGGCTGAGGCTCTCATTTCCGAGATGGGTCTGTCTCATCTGTGGGTCCACAGCGAGGTGGGTCTGCACACGATATTGCTTTAATTTGTATTGGTTTTCGGTATCTGTTTTCGAGTTTACTCATAAAGACGAAGGATAACTCAGGTAGGGGTGCTAACTGGTGTGCGTGTGTGTATGTGTGTGTGTTTTTTTTTTGTGTGTGTGTGTGTGTGTGCACTATACATACATCAGTTCCCCCTTCTAAGGCAATGGTTTTCTGGGAATAATATAATGCAATTCCTAGAAAACGTAGAGTGGCTGTAACCATAGCATAGCCACACTTCCATCACAATTACGTCATCGTAAGTTTAAGGAGCAAGCGAAGAAAACAGTGTTAGTGTTTAGAAATGTTGTCAGTTTGATTGGCCCATCTTATTCGTTTTTTGCAAGAGTCAAGAGGAAGTCAGAGGTAATAGACAAAGAAGAGGAAACCCTGATGTTTTTAGATATTGTAGTTATTGTGTGCAGGGATGTACATGATGCAAGTCAGGGCACACATGTTCAGTAAAAGTTTATGTGGTTTTAGAATTGACTGTCCTCAACACCTGAAGAAGGTGTTAAAGATTCTTCGGTTCATGATGATATGATGACCTTGACGACGTTAATGATCCTGGAAGTTTAAGGACCTGAAGCCCAGCTATCCAATCAACCACACGTGTTCCGACAAAAACAACCTCCTGATCGTTTGATACATTGTAACGATGTGTGACACACCAAGAGTTCAACACGACAGAGCCACCACTTGCAAATGTACGATGCGTCATTTTGAAATCAAATCAAAACTTTGTTCAACAACTGAACCAATTCTCACTCCAAGAGCTCAAAGCACTGTGTAACTTCGACATAAACCTGATGTCGTGATAAAGTTCATATAATATTGATAAAGTCCGAGTATAAATCAACAGAAACAGAAAAGTAAGGCGGATTGCTTCTGAGACTTCAGGTCGGAAGTGCAAACTTCACAGTTTGTCTGTAAACACAAGCGACGTACTGAAATATTTTCGAATAAGTCAATTCATCACAAAAAACACCTGAGCGAGCCTGCTACTACACCACAGTGGTGCACGGGACGACCAGTGCCATCAATGGCACACCGAGCACACATACCTGATCAGGGCCGGTTATGACATACCTGAGAACTGTCTGTCGTTGAGAAGACCCCCTGCCCAGTTTAGTCTCGGGAAGTATCTACGTAGACACACACACACACACACACACACACACGCACACGTACCTAAGCCTCAGTGGGACTCAGAATAATAGATTATTCGGTCAACATGAGCTGCAGTCCAACTCAGTATAATGAATTTCTCGAGAAAAGGAAAATAGTTTTTACAACTCACATGCATGTGTGGCGGGAGGAAATGTCATAACACGGCCTTCACACACAACACGCAGCACCTGCCTACTGCAAGAAAGGTTATCTATACATGGCCATCACAACTCTGTTATTATCAGACAAGTCATGGTGAAGAATGAGAGGATCACGAAGCTAACACAGTATCTCTAACACAGTTTACGCTACGTGCCGAGATAGCACTCACTTCTGATGCGATAGAAGGTTAACTAAGTTGGCTGTCAGATGGCTGTCCAGACAGGGATTCGATCCTAGTCCTCCTGATTCATAATCAGTGATCCAAACACCGTAGAACTATACTATGGTCACTGTATTCTAATGGCGTGTAAAGAGACCATCACTTACTGTTGTCACATTGACCTCATCCACCACTACACTCATCCACCAACGCGCTCACCTCATCCACCACCACAATGACCTCATCCACCGCCACTCTGATCTCCTCCATCACCACCAATCTAACCCCATCCATCATCATACTGAGCACATCCAGCGCCACACTGCCTCACTGACTGGTAGGGAGGCGAGGTATATTGTCTCATGTACACAGCAGGAAGTTCTTTACTGTTTCTTCGGCATTGTTCTTAAAATGAATTCATTCTGTGATGTCAGACGAGATGAATGACGTTGAAGAAAGGCATGGAGAGTCAGAAAGGATCCTCGGGTTTCGCCAGATAATGAGAGGCCTTACAAACACTGGCCGTAGCGAGGGTACGAAAGGGTTTGGAGTAAAATCCCTTGTCCAACTGCACCTGAGGGAATCTCCCCCAGTGAAATGTACTACCCCCTCGGGGATCAGGCGTTGGCAAAGTAAACTTGGTTGTCTTACTTCTTGTTCCTTACGTCTTACTCATGCTTGCTTAAACAGTATTGACGAACACCTCCCACGCACTGCCTTCGTTATCGCCTCGATTTTCTCTCATGAACATTGAGCACTGATAACAATCTAGTACTGACATGACGCAGCATACGAACATGACGCAGCGTACGTTCATGACGCAGCTTACGTACATGACGCAAGGAATGGACAGACTAGTATGGGTTCAGCTGGTCTGAGGTTGATCGCTGCAGAAGCAATGATGTTATGTTTCTCTGACCTCCAGCCGACACAATCCCTATCTCTCAGCTGACTTTCTGGACCAGGTAAATATTTACCTCAGCCACAGAGCCCAAATGAATCTATTTTCTGCTGTCGCAAGTCAACGGACCTCGCGAAATAAATGTGTTCTCCTACAAACAGCCCAGCAGCGCTAAGATCTGCGTCAGTAGGAGATGTCTTTTCCATTTATCTAAAACGTTATGTCATTATAACTTCTTCTCTATCATTTAATTGTCATTCCAGATATCAGTCTCTCGCTCAGCGTCGCTTTAACTCCCGTTTTCTCAGCTATTAGTGTGCATTATTGAAGCACTAACGAAGATAATGCATTTATGAAGAAGCTACGGCAATGTACGGGAATGTAGAAGTCTCACGACTACACTCACGTCCACACTAATGGAAGCTGAAATTCCGAAGGGAACAAGTATCTATCTAGCTATCATCTATCTATCTATCGATCACTGAAAGTGATTATCTATACAGAGGAAGAGAGTCATATAGAGGGAAGAATAGATAGGATAGGAATAGATAAGGAAGACTAAACGTAAAAAGAGGATGAGAAGCGGGGAAAGAAATATTGAAGAACAACAATCACATTGATCACCTCCCACGACGCACTCTGAAGACGGTGGCTCTCATGGATTGCTGGGATGGAGGCGCGAAAACTTACGAGTCTTGTGTGTGTGTGTGGCGGTGCAGCAGGCGGGTCGCCGGTGACGATGTGACTAGAGAGGCCATAACTGTGACCCGGAAGGCCAGAACTGTGTCGAAGGAGGTCGGAACTGTGTCGAAGGAGGTCGGAACTGTGTCGAAGGAGGTCGGAACTGTGTCGAAGGAGGTCGGAACTGTGTCGAGGGAGGTCGGAACTTTGTCGAAGGAGGTCGGAACTGTGTCGAAGGAGGTCGGAACTGTGTCGAGGGAAGTCGGAACTGTGTCGAAGGAGGTCGGAACTGTGTCGAAGGAGGTCGGAACTGTGTCGAAGGAGGTCTGAATTATGACGCGGGAGGCCGGGAGGGAAGCAATTCCATTTACTGACACTCTGGTTCCTGCCCCATAGCCATTAATGTGAGAAGCCGTGACGTATACGTCCGTTAGTTACAGATGTGCGTCTCAGGAATATAACGGTACACTGACGGCGTTAGATGGACCTGGAGAACGTGACGTGCTGGGTAAAAGAGAAGCACACATTTACCGCCGGCCGGGGGAGTGGAGGCTGGAGGTGTCCACACCGGCCGGATTGTGGGATCTGGAGAGAAAATGTCATCTCGAGTGTTGTTGGTCGTGACTCCATTTCCGACACCTTCCGTGAGGGCAACGAGGAGGATCTTAATATACTTGATTAAGTCGTGATAGTGATTATGGATTTGATGATCTGGATCTTATCGCTGGAAGCCCTTCCGTTGAATGTGAGTGTGTGTGTGCGTGTGTGTGTGTGTGTGTTTGTTTGTCTTTGTGTTACTATGCGTGTGTATATGTGTGTACGTATACGAGCATATATACATTGTCATGAATATCATAGAATTCATCACATGATATATTGTAAAGTGTTGGCCGAGGAAGGCAGTCAGTGTACTGTGGCGTTTTCATGATTCTGTTCATTTATTGGAAGGGAGGAAATGCGTGGATGATTATTGGGACCAGTCTGGCATTGCCTCTTGTAACATTCCTGTTGGCCATCACTTACGCAGACAACGGCTGAGGCAGGTATACCACGACAGCTGCTGATACAGCTGTCAATCATGCAAGTAGTCAATACTCAACCTGTGAGCGGAAAAAAAAACACAGTCATGACTCATGCATACACGAACAATATCATCTTCAACGATACAAACTAAATATTCATTCTGCTTTTCATAAGATATTTCTAGTTTTTCATTTGTTTGTCGTCCATCCACAGACGGTGCGTTCGTGAATATTTTTTTCTTATCAGTAATGCAAAACGCACACACACACACACACACACACACACACACACACACACAGACACACACACACGCGCACACAGTGTACTTCAGCGCGTGCGGACCAACGCTCTTGTCAGAGCTGCAGTTTCATTGGATATTCCACATGTTATGACCTCCAGCGCCGTGTTTGATATCACCGTCATCGCCAGTGTCTCCAGCAATCACACCTGCACCTGCTCACGATTTGTGGTGTGTATGTTGTTGGTCATGGCGCTGCTTCCCTCACTTGGGATGGGAAGATGCTTCACTCTGCGACTCAATGGACTCCCAGCGATGTCTTCCTGTAGCGAACTGTTTCTAGAGATGACCAAATTCGGATCTCTCATTGTTTCGACCACTGTGTATCTTTCTGCCACATCCAGAAGCCTCCTCCAGGCTCTTCCAAAGTCTGTTGTCGATCATCCAGACTCCCGTCTCCTCTGTCACATCTCACTAAGGTCCCCAGGCCATGTACCCGTCTTACAGTTAACTAACACTCCCACAGGCCCCACGTAAAGTCCCTGATAGGCCTCTAAATATTCTCATCGTAATGATATTTCTGTCTGTTAAGAGCTTCTCTTCTGCCACTCAAGTTATCACAGTTTTCAAGGTCTTATCCTAACTTCCCACAGACTCATTCTCTGTGATCGACATTCCGATTACCTCTGCTCCTTTCTGTGATCGGTGATCGACATTCGTTTCCTTTACAGATCTTTCCATCCCCTCAAAGCTTTCCCTTGAGACTTTTAGGAACCAATTTCTTTCCTTTTTGGATAATTCTCTGGATCTCTTCGTCTGCCCATCCCTTGATCTAAACTTGTCTCTCTGTGTTTCCAGATTATCTCTGCTCCTCATATGATATATATATATATATATATATATATATATATATATATATATATATATATATATATATATATATATATATATATATATATATATATATATATATATATATATATATATATATATATATATATATCAGACTAACGAACGCTTGAGCCCTGTGCCCTATGGCAATACCACTTCGTTTTCTCTGAGAGATGAATGAAATTTGACGTCCCTGCCATATACGAAAAGAATTATTCGTAGTCGTTCATGAAATGAATGCCTTTGAAGTTTCACGCTATACAGTCCGGGGCTGTAAAACTTTTCCTCGGTTGGAAGATACAAGTGTTTGATGTTATTTACTTTTCTTTCCAACGTACGTCCGTACCTACATCGACTGTTATTGATAGCCACATATTGACATCCTATATCAAGACGTTAGACACAGGCAGTGTGAGTCGTGCCTCTCTCAAACAGTTGGTTTTAGGTGTTCTGTTTTATTGTTATTATTTCATGTGTTGAAGGAAGTTGCTCATACCTCACATGATACTCTTTGCGTCTTTGTACATCAAAAACTTTAATATATATATATCTATATTAATCTTCCTTCTATGTAATACAGTCTACTCACGCACGCACACGGATACTTATTGACTCTATGAATCTCGCTCTGGATATCTTCTACAAACAAGGCTTCATATATTTCACGTACATCTGCTTATCTTTCTTCTTTGTCTTTGTAAAATACATATTTATGAACTCCTCCAGTGTGTATGTACTACATAATCAAGTCATATGTTATGCTCTGATGTGCGTGCGATTCTTTCGAATATTTCCAAGACATTGATGAAATTTCACCTGAGTTTGATACAAGCCACACTGACCGTAATGTGCCAACGGAGTTTCTAGTTCTATGTTTCCCGCAGGAAACTTGAAGTTCCAGGTGTTATCTACAGCGACGTCTCTGACATTTTCCTCGGCCCTGTACGAGGTATGTTCCCTCGGGTGTGCCTCGCCTCAGGTCCTTAACGCTGGGTCCTCGGGCGTAATGGCGGCTGTGGTCGCTCCTCTACATTGGCACTATCCCGCCAGCTGTCCAAAGTGAGGCAGGAAAAGTGCATAATGTCAGCCAACCAGCCGACCGTCCCTTCACCACCCTTCTCTCTCTCTCTCTCTCTCTCTCTCTCTCTCTCTCTCTCTCTCTCTCTCTCTCTCTCTCTAGCTTTCTGAAGCCCTGAAGGGGATGCTGAAGCCGTGTAGTTGGTTATGGATTTTGGGTTTAATGATATGATTCAACAGGGAATTTTCACAGATTAAGAAAATTGTTTATTGAAAGTAGATTAAGTGTCACCTCCTCTATCTCGACTACCCCACCAATTTACTTAACCTTCTAGATCTCAATTATCTAGATTACCAACCCCATCTACCATCCCATACCCAGCATGTATTGTGGCTTTAGAGGCTCAACAATAATGACCACAACAAAGAGTGTGAAAAATGAGCAATATACATAAAGTACCACAGTAGCAGAACTACCATCATCATCACTCAGTCATCCAACTGCTTCATCATTTAGCGGTTGTAAGGACACGAACAGCGATTGCCCGTGTTGCCAGAGGTCACACACGCTACGTGGGTCGGGTGACAACCTACATCATGTGGATATTGACTCTCTTTCCTTAGAAGCCGCACACACAGAGTGAGGTACACACACACACAGAGTGAGTTACACACACACAGAGTGGGGTACACACACACACACACACACACAGAGTGAGGATCTACACAGTGTGTGGTATACTGACTCAGATGGACTGTCTGTTGACCTCGGGAAAGTGGGTAACGTATCTGGTTACGGTCAGATGAGGTGATTCTCCACGCTCATGACAATCACGAACAAATATATAATGGATTACTGGAACAATGATTCCATGTATCCTTTACTACTGACACACACACACACACACACACACACACACACACACACACACACACACACATATATATATATATATATATATATATATATATATATATATATATATATATATATATATATATATATATATATATATATATATATATATATATATATATATATATATTTATTTATATATGTACCATCTCCAGTTAACAATGATATTGTCTAGTCATCACCTTTGATTACAAGTAAACAATGTCACGTTTCTCGACAGACCTCTTAAAGTCTTGCCAATCATTCTCATGATGAATGAAAGTATTACCCACACATTACCTCCCTACACACCGTGTGAATCAGTGGCTCTCTATGTACCACATGTCCACTCGCCCCATCGGTGGCTTTCCGAAGTGCAGAGGTTCTACTGAGTCCATCAGAAACCTTACCGAAGCAGGATCAACGAATAAGCTCCGTTGTTCATTACACAACTACTGCCAACACATGGGACCATCACTGCGCGGCCACCAAACAGCTGGCAGGGAACAGCCTTAACCGAACGAGTCATAACTACCTATTACCGTGTGCGTGACGACAGATGGCCAGTGTCGACTCACGATCCATCCTTTCTTCTCTTGTGTTCTTCTGAAACAAAGTTTTTTCAGGTGTTTACAAACTTCAAGCATTTGATGATACTTTTAAAAGTCTGTTTTACATACATACATACATACACACATCTCTCTCTCTCTCTCTCTCTCTCTCTCTCTCTCTCTCTCTCTCTCTCTCTCTCTCTCTCTCTCTCTCTCTCTCTCTCTCTCTCTCTCTCTCTCTCCCTCTCTCTCTCTCTCTCTCCTGTTCCACACCTCGCATGAGATACATCCTGATTCAGCACGTTGATATATAACACACTTTAAGAATTATCCTACTGAACCTTTCCTTCTCCCACGCCCTTGCAACACACTGTGAGGTCCTGCGCCAGTCATGTCCTCTCACCTGTTGTACCTCGTCGCCGTCCCCAGCAGTAGCTTAACACAAGTGATTGCTGTGTAAACAGATCATACCTATGATTGATCTCGCGTGAGTCGTTACACGAGGACACGGCTCTGCTCCTCTCTCTCTCTCTCCTGGCGTGACAGTGTAGCATCCACCTACGCTGTTATATCACATACTTGTAGTTCCTCCTTCATTTGTGCCTGGAAATAATCAACACATGCGCTCCATCATGTGTCGTATCCTTGAGCCACCAGCGTCTCCCGCTGGTAGAATAGCAGCTGGGTAGAGTAAACTGTACTCGCCTCCTGCTGCACATTACACCGTAATTCTCGCCGACGTCATCCCCGGGGATCGAGCGAGCGAGGTTCGTGTACATTATTCCTGAACTTTTAATATTTTCTGGATGACGAAGATGGTAGTCAACATGATGATAATGATGGGTATCAACTCAACACCTTCATCATGACGATACGTAACAGCGGTACAGCCCTGGAGCATCACGTCTGTCATGCCATCGTCCCCCCAGGGTAGCACTGTCATGCCATCGATCCCCCAGGGTAGCACTGTCATGCCATCGTCCCCCAGGGTAGCACTGTCATGCCATCGTCCCCCCAGGGTAGCACTGTCATGCCATCGTCCCCCCAGGGTAGCATTGTCATGCCATCGTCCCCTCAAATGTGGTTAAACTTTCAGGGAAAATTTCACCCCATATTTCGCCCTCTCGTGGTTCTCGCGACGGCCGGGGTGGAAAGTAGTAAAACAAGGGATTAACGACGACGGTTAACGAGAGACAAGCGAAAGTGAAGTTGATGACTGCAGCCCCAGGCGACGGGTCTGACATAACACGGGTGATGATTCCCTCATTTTGGGTGTGTGGACCATTATGGACACACTGGGTCCCAGCCCTGCCCGACACCAGCACTGATTGTTTATATATATATATATATATATATATATATATATATATATATATATATATTACAAATTAGCAGATAGTCTGATACGTCCTTAAAAAGACAGAGAAAAATATAAGATAAGGGAAGAAGAGAAGCACACTTACAATTGCATATGTATCTGCATGCATACATACATACATATGTAGGAAGACCTTCCATACTGCGTCAGGAGATACCTTAGTAGTGAAGACCTTGAGGGTCAGGAGGCAACGTCTGGGTTGACTCCAGACACGAACGCTTCTCTTGTCAAACGTTTTTGATTGTTTAAGTTTCCTTCAGTATGTGCGCGGGTGTCAGAGGCTTCCTAGGGTTACTAACATGATGTATAAAGTTATCTTTTGTTATCTGTTTCTTGGGTATGTGCATCCTATTGCTTCTGTCCTTCTGTAGCACTGCTGGTCCAGGCCTTCATCGTGCGAGCACAGCCATTCATGCAGTCATAGAAACATGGTAATCTTCATGACTATCAGAACCTGTACGTATGTATGTACTATTGTCTTGATCACATATTCATCCATGGATGAAGATGGTTCAGAAAGTTTTCAATCGACGCCTATACACTCACCCTCACTAATGGCAAGTTATATATGAAATGATTATATCCTGTACTTCACACGTTTTGAAACCATTATTAAAGACTTTCGTCCACAAACCACAAACTCTCATCTTCCCAAAAACCATGAGAAAAGATATTTACTTTCTCTGCAATCAGGTCCAGTTACACAGCCAAGAAGATCCCAAGTCATTCCTAGATATAAGCACCTCAGGTGCTAAGGTTCCTGCACATAACCACGTGTTTAGAAACAGCACCTCTATAGCACGACCACATCTCTATAGCCCGACCACACCTCTATAGCACGACCACACCTCTATAATACGACCATGCCTCTATAATACGACCATGCCTCTAAAAACAGTACTAAATCTGATATATCAGTAACTGCTGTTGTAGGTTATGTACTTTTACATAACAAAAGTTTCATGCATTGTGCAACGGTTTAGACGCTACTGTCTCTTACATATACCACTTTTAATCATGTATACACCTTCATATAAACACCCCCCATACATCGCCGCCCTAGAGGGAAGGGTAATCACCTGGGTTGGTTGGGGGCTGGCTGCTTCGTCCAGGTCTCGAAATCGGGCTTGTTACACCGGTGAGTAGCAACGCTAACCGCTGCACCACCTGTGTATGTGTTTGTGAATGTGTGACGTGTGTATACACATCCGCTGGTCATCGAGGAACACCTTACGTTGACGTAGGTCCTACACGCCCAGGTGCAAGTTGAGTCCGGGGTTCCTTCTCACCTCATGAGGGCATTTGGTCCTCCTTCAGGCAAACACACACCTCCTCTGAACCCTGCCTTGTCCTTTGATCATTCAGCGAGGCACCACCGCCCTCTGAGCAACCTCCTTTGATCGGCTGGTCACTCCTCAGACGATCTTGTATCCTGCTGCGTGAGGGACAGACGTTTCCGTCAGCTGTCAGCATTGACAATATCCTGTGTGCAGGTATCAGCTGGTGAATGGCTTACCAGCGAACCTGAGAACATCCAGGATTACAGCAACATGCAGGTTCCTGCGGCACTGGTATGTTGAGTGGTGTGTGTGTGGTGAGACAGGTGGCAGGCGTATAGTGACTGGTGTAGTGGATGGTGGATCAGTGGGCTGTGGGTGGCGAGTAGTGGGCGTCGGAGTTGTGGTGGGCGTTATGGTGGGTGGTGGGCGTGAGTGGTGGTGTTTAAGACTCACCCAGAGTTGAGCCATGAGGAGACCAATCATGATCATAAAGAAACTTATACATTTTCTCATATTTGTAATTCCTCTTCAGTAAAGGAGTGAGGGACAGACTTCTGTTTCATCATATGTGGAAGAGAATGACATGTTCTCATGCAGGATGATCCACAGGCTCCTTAAACTGTTTATCTGGAAAGATAAAAGTAAATGGAAGAAAATGAATCCATTGCATTAGATGATTACATGATTAGGATATATTATGAAACCTAATATCATGCACCAACTGACGTACTGAGTCTGTATAATGATTAGATAAGACATGAAAGTAACATGACCAGTGTATGCCACATTCATCTATAGCAACCTTAATGCATCATATATTTCTCTCACGTATCTCTCAAGGCGTCAGTCCATTAATATTCTCACAGCTTCTTACGGGAATCATCTGAGTCAAATTGTGATGATGATGCGGGTAGTGAGTGTGATTTCGTCTACCAAGCTTGGCACAAGACGAGACGGAGGTCTGAGGTGACTTTCCCTGGAGCAGAAAGATTCTCTTCATCATTAGATAATGGAATAAGAAACCTGTTAAGTCCTCTATTATATCTGTTACGGCAGGAACGTGTGAAGAAACATTAAATAGTTGAGAGACAGCGGATGAGACGCCCCTGTACCATTGCGCCAACAGGATGATTACCTACACGTGTGAAAGTATCAGACTTTATAGACATCAGATGTTTTGAAAATGTTATCACACGTCTTATATCATCGTAGTCTGAAATTCTAGATTCTTTGGTTTATCAAAGATCTGAAGTTGTTTATATTTCACGAAAACGTCTAATGAAACTCTACATTTGCGTCGCTGAAGCCAAGCACTTGATCGAGGTACTACCCTACATTAGACGATTTCATCCAGAACTTTGATCATTTCACCTCCAAGCTCACCACGAGTTGGCTATATAATATGAAACTTTTTACGGATGATACGAGATTGTCAACTCTTTAACGTCTGGTCATAATAATAAGCTACTGACCTCGTAAGGCTGACATTTTAAAGAAGAACATAGCAACGATGATTTCTCTATGAGATCTTCCTTTTTTATTCAAATCGCATCTCATAACAAAGATAAGGAGTGATTAAGTTTCACATCATCGATAAATCATGAAAACATGTATAAAACTGCTATAACATCGGCATTATCCACGTACGTTAGATACTCACCTGGACGTTCATCATCGAATTCTGATTTATGTCTAAGAACTGAAACGAGATACGTTATTTGTGTCATTCATTAAATTGTTTACGATCTTAGAAGAAAAAATAATTTAATTTCTCTTATCTATGGATTCATCTCACGGTATGAGTTATGTGGTCATCTCACGGCATGAGTATGTATGAATTTTGTGCATTTCGAAAACTGTTGTCAAGAACGTTTTGTGACATCCGTTCGCAATGGTTGATATTCATTTTCGTCCCTCAGAGGTTGCTCAGCAGCTTTCTTCCTTCTTATCTGAAAGAAAAAAAGAAAGGAAAACTAGTGAAAACTATATAACATTATAAATGCAGAAGCAACCACTGAGTTTCCTGCAGTGTACAGGTTGTGGTGAATGTTGCCTGGGATCATATTACCATACGGAATGTCTTGTACCGGTTGTGGACATTCCTTTCTTGAAGAGTACCTGGACTATATTACCTCACACTCTCTCACCCACACTCCGAGAAATATTTCCTCAGTCCTTTATTCCCTGTTATCATGGTTGGCAAATTAGACGACTTTCTCTCCCCACTTCGTGACGAACTTGTGGTTGATCTGTGGACGAGGAGAAGGGGCGGGGAAAGAAGAGCCGCTGAGGCCTCAGCGAAACGCCTACGGAACCCCAACGACGAGACGCGAGAGTTTGTGGTAACATCACCGGGAAAAGACGGCACAGTACACCCCCAGACGTGCCACCGGCAGGAGCTCAGCCTTCAGTGTATAGGCTCCTTTGTTCGATGAGATAAAGACTGTAAACTGATATCCTCATGGTTACTGTACCATCTAGAATGAGTGTGATCTCCAAGTAGCTGCGGTCACTCATTTGTATTTCGGTAACTTGGGAATGCCGTAAACATCTAAGACTCCATCTTATCCAGTGCTGTGTCGCTGGGGGGATTAATAGAAATCACATATGCATAAGTGTACAGAATAAAGCTCCGGGAGACGAAGAACAAAGGGGAGAAACATAACAGTGAGTGATCGTCGAAAACGAATGACTTGACTTGATACTATTTACGACACGACCTCAAGCACCAGAGTGGACATGCAGTGAACATCCTCTTGCAAGTCTGTTACAAGAAAGTGACCGAGAGAAAGGAGACGTATCCTTCATCCAGAGTATATTGACAGTGTCTTTGTGAACACCGGTAGCAAGATGGTTGGAAGGTGGCAAACGCCCTCTTAAAGAGCATCTGGGAGAACTGTGCTACAGAGACTCAGTTGTCCTGCCCAGCCAGCGAGATGAAGGTTACTGATGCAGTACTTGTGGTCCTGCTGGGTAGGTTGATCTTGGCCTTTAATGGTTCATGATTCAAATATCAAATGTAAATTATTTACATCCTCGAATGTAAATGTAAATAGTTATTTACATATATATATATATATATATATATATATATATATATATATATATATATATATATATATATATATATATATATATATATATATATATATATATATATATATATATATATATATATATATATATGATATGCATGCATGTGTGAGTTTATGAGTAATTTCTGCTAGGATGTATAACACAAAACAATATGATTGAGTTACAGGTGATTCAATCAGTGAAACATTGACCAACAATCATATGTAGAAATCACTGAAGACCCATGCATGACACAGGAGTTGTCAGTCCATAATCAACTGAGTCGTTACAAGTGACAAACAACTTAACTAGCAGGTGTCAACCAGCAAGATAACATAACGTTCATTATGATATCGACGTAAATAAACGTAGATTAGGTAGATGGATATCAAATACTTTCATGATTATTTTCCTAGAAAGCTCACTTTACATCTCTCAGTACTGATCAATACCACAACAACACAAGGAACCTCAGACACTAACTAAAACCCCGACCTGAGAAGGCTTCTGGTGGCAGACGACACTGTTTTCGAACTGTGGTGGTTGATTGTACGTGGTGTGTGGTGGTGTTGTGTGGTGGTAGTACGTGGAGTGTGGTGGTGGTACATGGTGAGTGGTGGTGTTGTGTGGTGGTAGTACGTGGTGTGTGGTGGTGTTGTGTGGTGGTGTTGTGTGGTGGTAGTACGTGGAGTGTGGTGGTGTTGTGTGGTGGTGTTGTGTGGTGGTAGTACGTGGTGTGTGGTGGTGTTGTGTGGTGGTGTTGTGTGGTGGTAGTATGTGGTGTGTGGTGGTGGTACATGGTGTGTGGTGGTAGTATGTGGTGTATGGTGGTGGTTTGTGGTGGGTATGGTGTGTTGTGGTGATGGAATCATGTGATGGGTGGAGACGGTGAGTAGAGTACATAAGATGACAGACCAGATGGTGAATAATGAGGTTGCCTGCTGGAGGATAATGGTAGTTTCCTAAGTTCCTAATCATCATGGATGGAGACGGGATAATTAGCCAACAATCCCTTTAGCATATGAGCCAGCAGGAAATTAGTTATGATGGGACACCATGTACTCAAGAAATACTATACTGATATAGATATCATATATAAGATAAGAAAGCTATATAGTATAACACATTTTCATATAATGTCATCCTCCAGTTACTCTACGGAAGACATGTTTAAGCTTTTAATTCAAAACGTTTTAAACATACGTTCTCATCATAGTGTCATTCGTAATCAGGTTTATTCACTGAACAATAATATCATCAAAGGATTAACGAGTCGATATTTCTCTGTACTGACAGTCTTTGCTGGGTTGACATTTGGTGGTAGTGTATAACTGTGTTCCATAACTTCACCGCAAAGGAAGAAAAAGGTTTACCCATAATTGTATTGCACCTCTTCCCCTTAAACTTCATACTATTACACTGTCATTGTGGTGGTGATGAATGTATGTGGTGGATGGTGGCGTGTGGTGGTGTGGGAGTTCCATGGTCGGTAGATGGTAGGGTCACGTGGTGATAGAGTGGTCTGTCTGTAACTCATGACAGATGTTCCATTCCCACTTTCACGACGAGAACTTCTTCCCCTTTCCCTCCTTATTCCCCCTTTCCCCTTCCCACAACCACTCAGGTTCACCACCGCTACAGTGCCTCTGGCAGATCCTCCTCACACTGGGTAACGTTTGTTGACGTGTTACTGCTCGCAAACTGCAATTTACTTTGAAGAACGTGTCATAAACAAATCTGTCGTTAATGTGACCTTATACTGTTCTTTCTATTGAGGTATCAAACTCATGGACAATGTAAAATCATAGATTATAACCCTGACTTCAGAGAAATATATCATCTCAAAACGTATGAAATACGGATGAAAAATCCTCATATCATACAGTGAATAACTGAAGGACATTTTGCAATATAGGACAGAGGGAATGTATGGGAGGTCAGGAGGTTCAAAATACCTGGACTTGGTAACAAAAGCCTAGATAAATCAAGACTTGTACGAGAAAGTGTTAACGTGAAGTGTGACACACGTTGCTTGTGGTTGTGAGGGAATACAACAGTAGCTACCGCAGCATAGCACTGTCATCTAAGGAACATACAACCAGTCAACAACACTATGGGTCAAGTGTTGCCTCATCGTAACACACCTTACGTTCCGACAGAAAGACGTTAGGACAGAGTAGATAGTATTGCCTGGTGTGGCAGAACCAGTCTGGATAGGATGGGATACAGGGAAGTAGTCTGACAAACCACTACCACACCACGACTACTACCGTCACTGCCACTACCACCACGACCACTACCAACGCTACTACAACCACTACGACCACTACTAACGCTACCACAACCACCGCAACTACGACACATACGTGTAAGCACCACCTGGCGTGTAGCGACTGGAAGCTATTTAAGTTCTGTGAGGTGAACAAACAACAGCTTCCTGGCGGTTTTCTCAAGCCTTACAATGGGAGGTTGAAGGCAGGCGCGGGCGAGGCTGGTCCTTAAGCACCAGTAATGTAAATTACTTCATTTTCCACTTGCGTATAAAAGTCAGGTTATGAGTTCCTAACAGAAAAAGAGAACTGGAACAAAAGGCTGGCTGGAGCTCAGCCAACCAGATTGGGCCAACGATTTCTGCCAAAGAAATTTAAAACTAAAGATTTCAACCACAGAAATTTCCATGAAAAAAAATTAAATCAAAATTGTGTCGTGGTTAATGGTGTGTGTATGTTGGAGTCTGAGTGCACTATGACGCGTAACCCAGGAATGACAACTACACAAATGATTGTCTGTGTCTGTGTAGCTGTACTGTTGGTGTACCTGGTGAACCAACATGAAACAAGATCAAAAGAATGTTTTTTTTTTTTTTTGTAGAAAAAGTAGCATGGCAAACAGCATCTTAAGACGATGCGACGCTTCACTGAACACTAAACATTTTCTCTCGTCTCCTCCCACTCGGTCTCCACTCGATGTGTTAGTTTACCAATTATTTTTGATAAGCCAAGAGAACAACTCAATATTACCTGGACGGGCAGTAGCGAGAGGACATCTGTCCCTGAAACGCAAGACTTTGGACGGTGGCTTTTAAGAAAACGAAAACGAAAATAAGAGAAACTGTAACGAGGTTACTTGCAGACACTCCAGATAACCTCACAAGTAAAGGCATACGATCAACGATTTACAGTTTAGATCAGTTAGGCTGATCATATGATCATATGACCTTAGCTAGACGTACATTCGCCACACACGCTCTCATATCAAGATCTTTCTTATCGTTCAAACAAATAATCATACCTAGTAAATTAGATTGTTTGATTCTGAGTGTGTACGTTGTATGATATATTACGCTGATTGAAAAATAATAGATGCTTAAGATGATGTAAGAAGCACACAAGTATAATGTAACATAAGCAACAAGGCAAGAAACAAAAATGGGAAGGAATATTGCGGCATGTCGCCAAATTTGGCACCACTAATTAGTGCCTCCTACACAGTGCCAGACTAAGTGGGCTGTTACCAGCTGATGAGGTCATTAATTAGCAAGTGGGCTGTTCGTGAGGCCAACAGGGGAAGTCTATCTCCCGTTACAATGATGAGAGTACAGTAGGAGTAGTGCCAGGTTCAGAGAGATGGTGATACACCATCATCATCAGATGTTATCTTCACACACACAGTAGCCTGGATAGTGAAGATATCATATATGATACACCATGGATACCATTAGCCTTAGATACAGAGGCAACGTTAAACAGGGAGATGTGTTCAATATAGGATATTAAAGAGCGAGTGGGCTTCACCATGTGATGTGGGAAAGATACAATAAGAGCTCAAGCCAGGTAGCATTTGAAAGACACACGAGAGTAAGAAACAACAGGATGAAAAACGAAGAACAAACAAACTTCGAGAATGATATCGTGGACAACACAAGAGACATTCCAATTTTCTTTTTTCACAAATTCATTAGCAGTAAATTGTCACTTAAAGAGCAGCTAATAAGGCTACCGGATTCAGAGGGAAAAACTGAAGAGGATGATGTAAAGAAATTACATTCTGAAAGATATTTTTCACAGTGGAAGGCACTGTAGCCCCAACACCAGTGGGATGGAATGGAGAATTATCTTGGAAAACACTTAAATATTTAGAGAAGTTATAGACGGAATACTGGATGGTCGTGACCCATATAAAACTGGTTGTATTAGGTATCTTTATATGCGGTGAAGATCTTCATGAATGGTGAAGATGTGTTCAGATACACTTGACTATCCACTTGAGATGCTCTTCAAGATGTCGCTGAATAAAGATAGAATGCCACTGGAATGAAGGAGGCAGTGAGGGTGACCCGAGCGAGGCAGTGAGGGTGACCCGAGCGAGGCAGTGAGGGTGACCCCGAGTGAGGCAGTGAGGGTGACCCGAGCGAGGCAGTGAGGGTGACCCCGAGTGAGGCAGTGAGGGTGACCCGAGCGAGACAGTGAGGGTGACCCGAGCGAGGCAGTGAGGGTGACCTAATCACAAACTTTAAGCTCTTAAGCCAGACTGATGACGTAGACGGCGAACAGTTCGTCGAGAGATGATGGAATAGCAGAGCAAGAGGATGAGACATGATGGTAGAGTACGTGTGAGAGATGAGGCCTCACGAGTGACAACCTCCCTCCCCCACAGTACGAATAGGTAATCACAAATAAGTAAAACACACACACACACACACACACACACACACACACACACACACACACACACACACACACACACACACACAAACACACAGGGAGTGATGCTCGTGCTGTGATTTAGTAGATATGATCTAAAGATTCATGAAGACGCAGAGGTGCTGTGGTGTCCACGTGATGACAACGGACGGTACAGGTTGTCATGAATGAGGGAGATGAAGCACCACCGCTCTTCCTGATGGCTTGTGGGACCTCAGTGAGAGAGAGAGAGAGAGAGAGAGAGAGAGAGAGAGAGAGAGAGAGAGAGAGAGAGAGAGAGAGAGAGAGAGAGAGGGTCTATATTTATTGACATCCTTTTTCCCCCACCAATCAGTGCTTTACATCTTGAGAAGACATCGTCATCGTAAGTTTAAATGTGATATATAGTGAAAGTCTGACCCAGTTCTGTGTGTCATCATTACATACAGAGGATAACAAAGATGATGCTCAAGTGTTTACATATTTCCACAGTTACAAAACACTTGAACTCGACCATTAAAGGTCCAGTCGAGACTTTTTCATTAGGACCTTTTACCGAGTGAAGGGGAAGCCACAGTGATTACCTGCTGTGGCCGACGGCGATGAGCAGGAACACTTCAGAACACTAGACATAATTACCCGGGGAAAGTTGAGCACTTACCGGCGCATCATCCTAGAGAAGCGCCAGCCCGCCCACACCCGCTCCCTCCCTGACTCAGTTTCCCACAAGTTCCTGCAGCGCCAACTCACTAGCGTCGTCCACACCACATTCTCATACGACCAACGCGATCGGAAAGCGCACACAGCTCGGGTTCTCCGGAGCGAGGTTCCTGGAGGTGTATTTCCGTGATGGTGAGCGAGAGGAGGCAGCAGCAGCAGCAGATGGCTTCAGCCACCTGGCCTGCCTGACGCCGGGTTTGCTCGGGCGGAACGAACACATCATTGGAAAGTCCAACCCAACGTTGCTGCCTGCACTCGCCACTACAGAACCTTCATCAGAGGTCTTTATGGTCGTGTAGTAAACTCACGTCTTTCTTCCTTTACTCGCTCTTGATGGATGACTTACAAAGAGGGTATATAAATAGCAAGATAGATAAATAGAAAACGGAATTAACTAGCAACTTCAATAGCATCGTAGAATACGATGAATTTTGAAAAGTATTTCAATCAGTTTTGAAAGATGAAAAGGTTTCGAGTTTCCAAGAATATTTCAGAGTAATATCGCCAGCAACATTACCTCGAATTCTGGATTAATTTCATCACTTGTCACGTCCAGTTGTCACTGACTCGCTATAATTTACTTCTAGCACCATCAAACTGGTCAACCATCCCTCATGATGGTCGCTTCTCTTATGTGCTATATACATCCAGACGCCTTAATGACCTCGTGCAGTAATTATACATCAAAGATGGACCTATCAATATAATGCTATTCTCAGCTCAGTAAATATAGTGAGATCTTACAATTTATCGTTTATCCATTAATCTAATAAATGATATCAATCTAATAACTTTAATTCCACCCCCATACAGTCAAACAGCCATTAACCTTTTTGTTGAACTTTGCCCTCCATACCTCGGGCATACAACTCACGTGGCAGGCGACACTACAAGGGTCATGGAACGACGGTCATACCACCAAACAAGCGTTTCTCTTGTTAGCTAATACGTCTTCCCCGGCAGCTGCTATTAACACTATAGACGTATATAAACCTAAGCCTGAGCCAGGTACCCATTTTGTCGACCAATTTATTGACTGTGGACCTACTCTTTCGAACCCATCGGCCCGTGAATCCGTCATGGTCAGCAACGCTAACCAATTGGTACACACACACACACACACACACACACACACACACACACACACATACTTTAAGATTATTACCTGGTATGAAGCATTGTAGTTTTTGCAAGACATATGGCGATATCTCAGGTTTTGTTACGAAATATTATGACGTGTTTAATGGCACAATAATTGTTGTTAAGTCGTAAGAAAACTTCCACAGGAAAACATCGTGTTCTTCCCAGCAGATGGAACCTTCTGTATATCTACCTGGCAACTCAGCGATCTTGGCTGTGTCCCTCTGTCTTTCTATGTTTGTGTGTCTTACTCATACTTGCCGTCACACTCAGGGAGTATCATCCACGGAATACCAAAGTCATAAACATTAAATCCAAGACCATGAATGCTCCCACCGCCTGCTCTCTCCTACATGAGAGTCTGTATAGAGAGTGACAGATGGTGCAGCACCACCGCCTCTCTGGGTCGACCATCAGTCAATACAAGAACTCGTTATGAACGGTCAGGTGTCATGGAGATGGTCATTACGAAGTCTGAGGACTAACATGACCACTTGTATCCGACCCTCGTCAGGGGCTGACCCACATACGAGACAGAGATCGAAGACCAAAGTGCTGAACGCCGCGTCTTGCCCCCCCCCCCCCCCTCACTGCTACGACCATTAAGTTACCATTACCGAGGGAAGGTGAGTGAGGAAGACGGCTCAGATGATCGTCACGAGGGAGGAGGTGTTCCAATGGACAATCATCGAGGTCGAACGGTTCATAGATCTTCCATTTGAAGACTAACAACCGTAGCGCAATTTAGACGTTTACCGAACTTTACACCAGCAGGAGAGTCATGAACTTGCTCCCCATAAAGTCAAGAGCGGAGGGTTTGTGGTGAGTTCGTCCATCACCAAAGATGCTCACCGGAAAATTGCTTCTGAAGTGCAATGATGTCAGTGGTCGAACGTCTCACACCATCGTCTTCCTCACCTTGCTGTGGGTAACACTGTGGCCCAGGCGTGGCGATGCATGTCGACCAGGTCCTCATGAAGCCATGACACGTTTATGACTCGATAGCAACTTCCTCTATCAGGCCATGGCAAAACCTTGCTGAAGACCTGACTATAATGTTTTCCCATCAGCAGCATCAGTAAGTTCATATCATAGTGTGGTAATATGAACCTTTAACTACATGATAATGGATCCTGCGTGAGGTTATAATTGTTATATATGAAGTCCATAACTCGTGGGAAACGAAGGAAGTATATGTCCAAGGTAAGAAACCATTACGTGTGGCACATTTACTGAGATGAATGGGCTGCTCTCGGGTAAATTATGAACCAGTAACAGCATTTCATGGTTTAATTCGTCAGAGGTAAAGGCTCAATATGTAACCCGTTAAAGATAATTACACACACACACACACACACACACACACACACACACACACACAGGCAGGTGACAAGTGGCTACAGATCGAGTTAGGTAATACTGGGTAAATGGACAGTTAGTGACGGCAGCGCAGTGAACCAGCATTTAGCGACTGTCCAGTTCTCTTTCGTAGCACAAACTGCTATCTTTCCGTTCCTCCTCCACGTAAAGCAATCAAAAAGAAATGACTTATCGAACCATCGTAAGTCAGGGTCGTCTGTATATATAAAACACTGCACTGCTGAGAAATGCTGCAAACAAAAAAGAAAGTGTCATTGATTGTTAAGCCAAGTTGTCGTCTTCGAGTGGGTCCTGCTGGGGAGCCTCTCTCCCAAGCCAGGTGGGGCTGGGGACAGCCCACCACACCATATGGCGCCCACCACCACCACCACCACCACCACAACAACAAGGGAGGAGTCGTCCACTCTCTGGTTTTCACTCTGTCTGTCACAGGCGGTGTGAACCATCAATAACACACACATCCACTTCTTGCTCTACTACTGCACGTGCTACCACCATTACTTCTACCACTACTACCACTACTACTACCACTACTACTGCCACTACTACTACCACTACTACTGCCACTACTACTATCACAACTACCACTACTACTACTACTACTGCTACAACTACTACTACTACTACTACTACTACTACTACTACTACTAGTATTACTCCCTAGCCCCTCTCCTCCTCCTGTCTGTACCCTAGCCTACCCAGGAAGTACACAAGTCAGGTAGATGAAGCCATGGTGGGCCTGGCGTGATGAGGGCTGGTAAATAACGTGTTGGTGATATTAGCCTTGCTCGTCCAACCCTCACACCCATGTCAACAGTCCTCGACACTGTAAATATACTATTTTAGAGGCAGCCAGGTGCCTCCATCAATCCATTACCTATCTCTCACTTCCCTCTCTCTCTCTCTCTCTCTCTCTCTCTCTCTCTCTCTCTCTCTCTCTCTCTCTCTCTCTCTCTCTCTCTCTCTCTCTTTTTCTCTCATCAATCAATATTCTCCTCCAGAATTAGTGCAGTTTACTACAGGTGACTGCGTTACGTCTTTTGTTCGTGTGTGCATGTGTGTGTGTGTGTGTGTGTGTGTGTGTGTGTGTGTGTGTGTGTGTGTGTGGGTTCATTTCCCAGTACCTGTGTAGATGATACTGGGATTTAAATACTGGTCTAAACAAAGAAAACAAAACAAATGGAATTCTGGCAGTACGCAGCAAAGGTTTTAAAACACAATTTATTTCTCATTACAGCACAAACTTGTTTGGCTCTGGAAGCTTATCTGAGTCCATGCATACATTACCTCTTTTGTTTGTTATCATTCTTCATGACTTTGATTCCTGGCTGGAAATATCTAGTATGCTATTTCAGACTATTTTTCGTTCCTTTTTGTTTCATTTTCATTAATATATCTTTTGTTACCGAGGTTGAATCTAATTCTCTGTTAAGCTTTAGACCCAGATAATAGTATACAGAATACGTAGTCGTCAACATATTATCAAGAACAGTGAGTAATGATTTTGGACATCAAACAAACATTTGATAAGGTTTAACACAACAAAATCCGATGATTGTAACGTATGTAGTCTGTAACTCCACAACACAAGCCCCAACTATTGATTCTTATCAACTCCTCATTCACAACACTGGTCATCCCTCACGTAGATATTTTTTATATGTTAGGCAAAACCTTCTTTTCATATATATATGAGAAGGGTTCATTATAGCATTCATATGGCCGTGCTGTCTTGGCTAACATGAATGATAAAAGGTATATATACGTAAGAGTTCATCTGAATATTGAAAAATTGTCATAGTCAAACACGACTTGTCTACAAATTTACTCACCCCAGTGTCAACCCCAGTGACACATATACTTAACCCTCGAGTCAAACCCATTGACACAGAAAAACGTAATTCCATTTATTGGATCCACTTTTAATGCAAATTGGATGATCTTATTCCCTTAAAAACCTTACATTTACACGACCCAACACCACTCAGGCCAACATGGAGCTGTGCTAGTCATGGGATATATATTTTTGCTTTTCGCTGACGCTTTGTATCCTTGCAGAGAGCAAATATAATTTCCACGTGAATTTCAGCATTTTCTCATCGGTATTTTATTTTCATATATATATATATATATATATATATATATATATATATATATATATATATATATATATATATATATATATATATATATATATATATATATATATATATATATATATATATAAGAACCTGGCACTTTTACCATGGAACATATGTGGCCAGTTTTGTTCTCGTTTCTCGAGTCTAGTGCATACCGAGGGCATGAGAAGGACTCCCTGTATTGCCATTAAAGATCCATAGGTTTTACTCCATAAAATTACCTTCACACCAAAGTCAAGATTTCTATTATGACAGAAGTAATCCAAGTTAATTGTTGTACCAGCGTCGTCCTGCCATTACTGCAGAGATATAAGGATGGCAAAATGCTGGGGGGTCAGGTGAGGCTCATTTTACCCCGGGAATCCACTCAACCAGAATCAAACCGTTGAGGACCAGCTCAACCACAACCAAACAACTGAGGACCCAGTCAACCACAACCAAACAACTGAGGACCCGCTCAACCACAACCAAACAACTGAGGACCCACTCAACCATAACCAAACAACTGAGGACCAGCTCAACCAAACAACTGAGGACCCGCTTAACCACAACCAAACAACTGAGGACCCGCTCAACCACAACCAAACAACTGAGGACCCGCTCAACCAGAACCAAACAACTGAGGACCAGCTCAGCCAAACAACTGAGGACCATCTCAGCCAAACAACTGAGGACCCATTCTGCCAGAACCAAACAATTGAGACACATCAAAACGTTTGTCATTAATGATCCACGACCCAAGATGAGTCTACTGCCCTAATGAAGCAACAGAGAAAATTTGGAATCTTTGTGTACATTCTCGATGACTGCTGCTCTTAAACAGGTTCCAGTTCAGGCAATTCAGACCAGACCTCACACAAATGGTCTATGATAATTCTAGCTTTTGTCTCATATTTTCACGACATGTGAAGGTGGTGACGGAGGATAACACGTTGTTGTAAGGCTAGAGAGACTATGATCATCTTATGTATCATTTCTACATTGATGAATAACAATATCTTGCGATGATATGAAGTTACCGAGAATCATCTTTCACCATCTTACCAGTCGTGGTCAAAGAATGGAACAGTAGGTAGTCTGTGCCAAGGTATAACGTGTATAGCTATCTCTGCAGTCAAGGTCGCCCCCTAGCGGTACCGTGACCAACACCACACCACACCACACCACACCACACCACACCTGGCCATCTCTGTGTGTATGTAAAGCCTCGTAATTCCATCCTGCACTGTTTGCACCGTGACGCCTGACGCCCACTCTCCCTTCCCTTCACACCCTCCCACAGTCCCAGCCTCATGTTGGGAGAGAGAGAGAGAGAGAGAGAGAGAGAGAGAGAGAGAGAGAGAGAGAGAGAGAGAGAGAGAGAGAGAGAGAGAGAGAGAGAGAGAGAGAGAGAGAGAGAGAGAGAGAGAGAGAGAGAGAGAGAGAATCCCTTCGCTAAACCATTCAAGAGGGAAATAGACTTAGGGGAAAAATGATAATCACTTCTCTTTATGTACGTCAGATGAATAGGTAGATTCATACATACAATAACGCCAGCACAAACACCAGCTGACATAGGCACAGAACACACCTAAGAAAAACACCTGAATACAGGACGAGTTTTCAGAATTCAGTACCATTACTGAGTCTCATATTAGAGTGTAGCGGCGCGACACCTGGTGGTGCGAGTGTGGTAGTAAGGCGTCCCTTACATCATCAGGATTGGAACCGATCGATACGCTGCTCTAAAAGCCTTTCTGAAATATTGTTCTGAAATTCATGGGCTAAACCTACTGATATTTCTCTTTGGTACAGCTGTCTCCATTTCTTCCTAAGCAAAGCTCCACCATCTTCGATTTTATACAGAAATGAATGTCATTTTTCCCAAGTCTATTTACCTCTGTCTCTTCTTGAGTTGTTGACAAATTCATAAATATGTATAATATATGCATAACTGGACACGAGGAAAGAGAATCTGTGGTCATATATATAGATACTGAATACCATCTTATTTCTGTTGTAGGGTCGTTTACTTCAGTCTTTCCGTGCCAAAGTCTCCTGTATATTGTCCATAATGCATGATAGATCAGTCAGCATCAGGAACTACTTGATCATCTCTTAGCAGGAGATGGCAGGAGTGAGATCCTTTGCTAGCAACTCTATAGACAGGTCAAAGGAAGCGAATGTCGAACTTCAGTTTTCCCAGTGGGTTTGACGTCGATGTATTCAACACTTTCCAGTAGTGGTGTCAGGGTAACTTCTCTCCTTCATAGCTTTGAGGTTTTTATCCAAGGATTATCCAAGATTCATTCCTGGAATTCATTGGTCCTGTGTTTTAGTTCATTCTTTAAGCTACAGTTCCTGGTACTCATAGACTGGTGTAACATAATGTACCCAACTGCATGTGTTACCTGTGAAGACAATCTTTAAAAAAGTTGTCTGACGATGTAATGGACATGTGAGAGATCCTAAATATGTGTATATTACGTATGAACTTCACAACTTTCTAATTTATGATGTAGACGGTTTAAAGAAGATGATGTATGTACCTAAAGTGTGGTACACATATTATTCATATGAAGTGGCGTGTTGTAACCAGTGTGTTCTACCCCACAGGTTGCCACTGTGTGCTGGCGAACCGACAGCCCCAGCGAAGACGTCGTCCACAGGTAGGTCGTCCACAGGTATATATATATATATATATATATATATATATATACATTAGAGATGGAAGGATGGCCCAACCAATGTGTACCCACCACCAACCACAGTGTAAGCAAAACCAACCACTGTATAGCCACTGCCAACCACCATGTACCCTCTACCGGCCACTGTGTGTGTGTGTGTGTGTGTGTGTGTGTGTGTACCCATCATCATCTTACACACGTTGCAGACTTACCTCTGGGGAATACTCTGCTCTGCTTGTTTACATAGAGAAAGAATAAACCAGTTTAATTAGTGTTATGACGTTAGTCTGGTTGCTGTTTTTAGTTTTCCTTAACGAAGCACATTATGAAGCTTTGTAAGACCTTCCCTCGTTAGTATAATGCAATTGCTAGAGATCATGATCTTGTAAGACAAGAGACAATGACAACTTATCTTTTCCTCTGTTCACTTTCCATGGTGGATATTGTAAATTCTCCTCGAGTTTCTCTATGTTAAATATCTGCAAAATATGATTCATAAACATAAAACAGGAAAAACACTCATTTCTTTTCTTGGTATAAGCCAGGTAAGATGTTTGTCTGGGTCTGAGAGCAAAGACACAACTGAGGAAAAGAAAGTTGTGTATGTATCTTTAACCCAAGAGAAGAATCATCAAACAGACACATACCTTAAAAACACTTGTTCTTCGTGATGTTAACTCCAGCATCGTCAATCCATCTTTTAATAAAACATCCGGAGATGTATGAGGAGAGACTCTATATGAGGCAGACCCTCATACCCAGGGTACCGAGGCTGTGGGACAGTGTTTGAATATCTCGTCTTGATCTTTATAACCGTAAATCTACAAGACCTTCCCAGGAAGGAGGCCAGGATCTCGATCTGAGTGTGGAGGAATTCTTCCATGTACGACGTGAAGGTTCGTCTTCCTCCTCAGGATTGTTTTCTTAGTTTAGTTTCGTCGTTGTGATTACTGAAGAGCATGTACCCGAAAGGTCTGGCTTCCACGTGAGGGAGAAATTATTCTTCAACATTATTCAGACAATGATTACGTTCCTGTTTTTCTTGTCATTTCTTCTTAAACATTTTGAAGGAAAGTTGTTGGCAAAGTAAATGGGCAAATATTTTCACTCGTCTCCCTCTCGTAATGATTTCAGCTCTAATGGGATAAGCGAACAATGAATCTAAAGGTCAGAGATGACATAGCGATGACATAGCGATGACATAGCGATGACATAGCGATGACATAGCATTGAAAGCTGTCGCCCAGCAGAGAGCCTCCAGCGTAGAGAGATGGTCTCGTTGCATTCGTTATGAAGGAAATTATCTTTTGTGTCTTTGTATTTCTCTGTGTAAACGAAGATTTTTTTAAATTTTCCTTTTACTTATGAAAAGTATTGATACTAGTTCCCTTTTAACATTTGTGTAGAATTATTGTCTCTTCAAGTATTTTTTTTTGTTTACTGTAAAGTGCAATCTGTTTTGAGCGATACTGACATTTTTCCTTTATATTTGCTTACAGAGGAGACAAGCTGACTATTCTGACGGCTTCTTGGACGAAAACCCTCCGGACACTACATACAGAGGTGAGAGAGAGAGAGAGAGAGAGAGAGAGAGAGAGAGAGAGAGAGAGAGAGAGAGAGAGAGAGAGAGAGAGAGAGAGAGAGAGAGAGAGAGAGAGAGAGAGAGAGAGAGAGAGAGAGAGAGAGAGAGAATACGTATAAAGAGGCAACACAGAGAATGATCAGTTATCAGGTATACAAACAATGTGACAGAGACAAAAAACAGAGCCGAAAAAAAGTATATATAGAGAGTAAGAGAGAGACAGACATGGACAGATTTGAGGACAGAAGAGACAGATGATGAGGCAGAGTACCGGCGGAAGACGAAATCAAACAACAAAGTAAGGCAAGATGAAAAAAAGTATGAAAAAAAGTATGATTAGTACACAGAAATTAATGTCGTTAAAAGATGACTAATGATTAGGAATACAGGGAAAATCAGTCTCTCCAGTGACTGAGGAAAACCATTCCAGGAAAGTATACAGGCAAGGTGATGGCCAGCCACCACTACACACCACACCCACCACTACCACCTCTCGCACGCACCACACCTGCATTGTACCCTCCACCAGATACTCCTCCACCTCTGCTACCAGCACTTTCTCCACCATCAGAACATATCGTTATTACTCTTTATTGCCCAACATGTAACCATTAGATCTTAAGTCTTATGGCTCCTTTTTCCTTATTACTCGCTGACAAATATTACAGCATTTGGCCATGTTGATATATTCTCCCAGCTCTCTCCCTCTTCCACAGTTGCTCGTAAACATGGAAGCCAAGAAAATATTGTAATAGTCTTCACAAAAAATATATTCCTAACTTTAAATCTTTCGAGAGAAATGAAACACGAGATACATGGGTGACTCACTCCCTGGCTAGGGAGTTCCTGAGTCTCTTGTTATGTGCAGAGGTAACTATTCTTGACTCTTATGACAGAAATAAACTACAGCTTCACCCAGGGAGACGTTGCCTTATACCACACCACTTAATCTCCCTCCCTCCACCCTTCCTTGCCCTCACCCTTTCACCAACACTCTTCCTTTCCATCACCCTTCCACCAACACTCTTCCCTTCCATCCACCCTTCCACCAACATCCTTCCCTTCCCTTCCCACGTATAGCCCTCCGTCAGTAACTCTGTCGTTCTCACTTCACAGGTGATTTCTTGGATTACGCGTATACAGGTGGTCGTCGACCCCTGGGCAGACCTAGACCAGGACGACAACGACAACTGGACGACGACGACCCAGACCTCTACTACGACGACGAGGCTTACTACTACGACGACAACGACGACGACGACTACTACTACGACTATGACAGCTATGAAAACGACTCGAATCACGACTATAACGACTGCGACCCTGACAATGAGTTTCAGAACGACTTTCCTGACTCACCAGACAACGACAGCTTTCTAGACGACTTGGAACTGGTTCACGACAATGTTATTCACAAGGATGATAATATTCAGTCGAAAAATATTGCCGGTAAAGAAGGCCATGAGAAAGAGTTCAAGGTCAAGGGTGAGTGACTGACTGGTGGGCTATGAGGGAGTAATTCCCCTACAGGAATGAATGAGTAAATCATATATTCTTTTTCTTGTATAATCCCCTTCTATTTTGTCTTTCCATTAAAAGAAAACGTCATGTGTGGGGTTTAGAGACAGGAAGACATGACAGTGACAAAAAAAAAAAAAAGGCTAAGGCTAAATCGCTGAGTTGTTGGTAAAATTTAGCTTTTGTTTGAAGTGGACCAAAGCAAGCACACAGCCAGAGTGCCTGCTGTATCATGCTTGCACCTGGCAAAATGTACGTGAAAGCTAAGATTAACTACGCGTCGGCTACGAGGCTTTTCCGATGACTAAGGATTTATAAAAAAAGTTTGGTAATGTTTTCAGACATGAGTATAAAGTTTGTTGTGCTGGCTATCTCTTCCTGTACAGTATTGCCAGATCTTTTGTTGTACTGGACCCTTTTTTCCGCACAGTGTTGCCAGCTCCTCCAGGCATGGCGGCGGACATGCTTGTGGTCCGCTGATGTGTTTGTGACCTGAATTCATTCAGCCTTTGTTGTGGTAATCCACGGATGTTTACCAAGACTTTATTCTCCATTCTTCATTTTCCTCATTTTGTTTGTCTGTCTGTCTGTCTGTCTGTCTGTCTGTCCGCCTGTCTTTCTTTCTCTACATCTAGCCTTGATTTTTAGGCACAATTCCTCCGTGGGTACTCACACGTAGGTCCTTTTTCCCTCCCTACCGTCACCCTCGACAGGTACTCTTCGTGCAGTCGTATTTAATAACCTTAACCTGATACAGTCGGGCATTTCTCTCGTCATTTTCTTTCATTACGTGAACTCCTGGTGTGAGTCAGTGTGTGGGAATGTCCTTCCTTCCCTGCCACATCATCCAGTGTCATAACCTCGCCACACACCAGCCTGACTCTCGAGACAATACTGTTCCTGAGGCTCGCGTACTTAGCCCACCTGCTTCTGATCTTTCCTGACTCACCCGCACTACGCTCACCCCCAGCATTAACACGATAACGTAAACACAACAACGAGGACACATCATGATGGGAAACACTTCCAGTGATCAGTGACTCGCAATTTTTTTTACGCAGTGTACCACCACTATACAAGAGTCATCCTGCGTCAACACATATTGTTATCGAGTAAATCAATATTCTTAACAGATACAACGGAAAATATTGCAGTGTACAGTGCTTATTGCGCCGAAGATGACCTTGTATCAGACCAGCATCAATGGGGTAATGAGACCCCGTCAAAGTAAGACGGTTTATTCGGGTCGTATATCCGGCTCAGGCATTTGTCCCATGCTCAAGACTGCCTCCCTCACTTCCCTCTTGCTTATCCCATCAACAGTACACACTAATATCTCCCGGCTGTAGTTGTCGTTGTCTTTCTCCTGCTCCATCACCCCATCTATCTACTCCTCTTTCATCTATCCCATCACGAAACGTTTCCCCTCAGACAAGCCTTTGCCCCTTGTACATCCTCTGTACTATCTGCCTCCCACCATAGTCTCCTCTGTGCTTAAACTAATGCTCACACCAAGTACCTGTTGTACGTCTGCCGCTCATTCTGTCTGTCTCTGTGGTAATAGTTTGTGCCAGCTTAGCTCTCTCCTGTACTAACTAGTGCCCATTCTCAGTTACCCCCATGCACTAACTAGTGGTTACCCCCACAGGTACTTCCGGTGTTGACTACCCGTCCCTGGACTACCTGCCCAAGACCAACTTCCGGTGTGAAGGTCGCGACCTGGGATATTATGCTGACCTGGAAACCAGGTGCCAGGTACATCCCGTAGACAGTATTATCATTATTATCATTATCATCATTATGATTTTTATGCAAAATGTAGTTTGAAATTCTCTTTATCTTATGTGATGTGTAAGTGTCATGATCATTCTGGGAGCGCCGTGCCAGGGGGTCGAGCTGAGAAATGGTTGAATATAGATCCAGATTTCTTATGGCTCTCACAGTTCATACCTCACAGTAGATACCTCACACATAATAACCATCTGAGATCAAGCCAACCCGTGCAGGTGTTCCACGTGTGTGAGGCTGGCAACACCCAGCATGACTTCCTGTGTCCCGAAGGCACCATCTTCAACCAGAAGTACATCGTGTGTGACTGGTGGTACAACGTGGACTGTCCCAGGTCGCCAGAGTTCTTCGAACTCAACGAAGATTTCTTTAAGGTAAGAAGACACTTCTCTGAAATTTCTCAGGGTCTCATATATTTCTCAGGGTCTCATGTATTTGTATCCCAGGTAATTATCTGGATCTACGGTAGGGTGAAGTTGGATTTCTTTAAAACATTTCACATTAAGGAATAAACTAAGGAAAAATTTCTACCCAAGAAAGAGTGCTTAACTTTCGTCAGATAATCCAAGACTTTATCCATTCTCTGCTATTTCTTGAGGTGATATTTTGGGATATTATCTTGTGATTTAAGCTTGCAGGAAAGAGTGTAAAGCTTTATGTTAGGAGCTCTTTGAAGTCACATTTCAATCATGTTACATATGTTACTTTGGTTGTACGTAGCACCTATGCTACTCACCAGAATCTATGTTGCGTCACACAGTACCTATGGTGTCACACGTTACCTGTTCTGCATCAGACAGAATTTATGATGTTGGACGTTACACGTGTCACTCATTCTGATAAATTTGGTAACTGTGGAAACATCAATGTGTTACTCCTGCATCAACCATTAATGACAACCAGTTGATGACTCTCATCGCATCCTCAGGACGGGGAGGTGACCAGCCCACCGCTGCCGTCTACCTCCATCGCTGTCAGCTCCCGTCAGCGGTTCGCTGGGTCCTCAGCAACGTCAGAATGGCCGTCAGCGGCAGGATGGTCCTCAGGTTATCACAAACGCCGCAGGTTTACCATACAAATCACCCACCAGAGGCACTGTCGCCCCCGAAGTTGAGAACGTCAGAACGAGTCGGGGTCGGCACCGCGGTCGCAGCTCCAGGAGAAGAAATAGAAATCGCAGCAGAAGCAGAAGCAGACCCATCGGAGAAGGACTGGCGCTGGAGGTTAGCTATAACCTGAACGACAATCCACTGCGGTCACCAGAGGACTCTGCGGCGAGACTGAGGGACATCCGACCCCAAGACCCGTCATCTGACGCGGGTGTCACCGGCGATCGCGCGGCTTCACAGTCTCTCAACCCTCCTCCACTTCCGTCTCCCACTTCTCCTACTTCTCCTCCTCCTCCACCATTCATGAACGACCCCGTAAGTATCCCCCGAAGACCGAATATTCCAATGACACCTTCATCATCACCGCCACCATTCGAAACGTCCCTTGCATCCCCATCTCTTTCACCTCAATCACCACCTCCAGCATCTATACCAAACGAAGCTCCACTTTCTCCTCCCTCACCTGCTCTTTCCCCACCTCATCCACCGGTAGTATACAAGGAAACCATCCACCACAGTGACCCAGACCATCAGAATGTCGAGCAGACTCAAAATGTTCAGATACATCTTCACATCCACCCAGACATAGACACAGTATCGCTGTCCACTGGCAATACTTCCCTTCATACCCACAAAGCCAGCTCTAAACTCACCTCTTCCCAAAACCCGATCACCACCCGGAGCACACCCAAACCAAGACTCACTTTCCTCAGCACGACAATAACCATCAGTCCACACCCGCCTCGTCCCACAACATCACGACCACCTAATGGCCACGCACTCCCCATCTACCATTTCACATCAAAACATCCACCGTCAGTAGCCCGCCAGCCCCTTGCCCGCCCGACTGTCTCTTACACAACATCTGCTCCTCCTCCTCAACACCTCTGGTCTTCAGAACAGCATGAAGGGCTGCACGTGAGGCCCAAGTCTTTAAGTGGCCACGATGCCCATCACCCCAGCCATACCACCACACCCCAGGCCCCAGCCCCATACATACAGAGCAAGATACTCCGTCGGCACCTCCGATACGCCCTGGCTTACCCTGAGCGTCCCATCCGACGACGAGGATCTCGACTAAAACGCCGTAGAAGGCCCACCACACCCCCCTCAAGAGACGATACACCGGTGTACCTCGATTACCGGAGGGCGACGTCACCAAGATCACCACCGCCGCCACCGCTGTCCCCTGCCAGTTACCAACATCCGACTCCCGAGTCCACAGAGACCACAGCCAGTCATCCCAGACCCAAGTACCCGTCCTCCACACCCTTCCCTCTAGACTCTCATCTTCGACAGTCGTATCCAACGCCTCTACCGTATCATTCTCTCACTTCAGGAAGCCCTCATCTTCCCGTAGCCTCACCCTATCCTGCGCCAGCATCCAACTTACCATCTCCATCGACAGTGGGCCAACCAACACACCGTCCTTATCTCTCATCCACTTCACATCCGCACGCCCCGTACCACCACCCTTCTTCACCAGCGTCGCATCCACACAGTTCATATTCATCCCTCAACCCAGAGGGTTATCAAACGACTCATCCTACCCATCCAGCGGAATCCCAGCCACATTCTTACACCACAAATCCAAGACCCAACTATCGTCATCCCCATCTACCTTCCTCTCCAGATCCGGACCATCCACATCATTCATCGACACCACATCCTCATACCATCAATCCACACACATCTGATATCCACCAGCTACATCCAAAACCCACGACCTTCCATCCACATCATCATCAGACTCATCCGCACACGTCCCTCTACCCTAACCCAACTCCTGAACCTATCTACAAGTATTCACATCCACACCTTTCCTCCACCCCACACCCGCATGTTACCCACCTCTCGTCACCCGTTTACTCATACCCTTCCTCAACACATCCTCCTCATCATTCTTCAAAACTTCATCCATACCATCCTCATCCATCTCCCTCACCTCATCCACACGACTTTCACCTATCTCAAACACCGTATTCGTACACACATGATCCGTCACCCAAGTCTCATCCATACTATCCTTCCTCTTCGTCAGCGCCTCATCCATACCAGCCTCATTCTTCACCAGCACCTCATCCATACCACTCTCACTCTTCACCGGCAGCTAACTCATATCACCCTCTCTTTCATCCATCTCCAGCACCTCATCAACCCCATCCGGGTCCATCTCCACCACCTCATCCATCGAGTCCTCACCCACCTCCAACAAATAATCCACGCCACTCTTATCCTGATTCACTCTCATCCTCTTATCCTCACCAATATCATCCATCAAAAACACCTCATCCACGTCATCCTCAGCCTCATCCATCACCAACACCTCACTCTTCCCATGCTCACCCTCATCCATCTCCAATATCTAACTCATATACCCCACACATTTCTTATCCAGTTTCCAATCCATACGACATTCATCCATCTTCAACTCCTCATCCATATAATTCTCACATATCAACACGACCTAACCCATACCATCCTTACTCATCTCCAAAACCTCATCCATCCCACCTTCACCCATCTAAAACTCCACATCCATACCACCCTCATCCGCCTCTCACATTTCGCACATATCACCTAAAAACTCCCCCAACTCCTCGCACTTATCACCTGAGTACGCCTCCAACATCTCCAGCACATAAACCTCACACATCTCCAACAACTCCTATAAAACGTCCTCACACATCTCCAGCAACTCCTCCAAACCACCCTCACACATCTCCAAAACCTCCTACGCAACAACCTTACCCATCTCTAACACCACATCAATACCATCCTCATCCATCATCTCCTCCATACCATCCTCATCCATCTCCTCCACCTCACCCATACCATGATCACTCATTTCCAACACCTCACTCATATTATCTTCGTCCATCACTGACACCTCATCCATCTCCCACACCTCACCCAAGCCACCCCAATCCATCTTCTATGCCTCAACCATATCATCCTTTCCCGTCATCCACTCCTCGACCGCACTACTCATTCTCTGGTCACCCTCACCCATCTCCCACGCCTCATCCATACCATCCTTACCCATCATCCACACCTTACCCACACTACCCTCACTCATATTCAAAACATGATGCACACCAACCGAACCCATCCCCAACACCTCATCCAAACCCCATTCACCCATCTCTCAAACCTGAGGAACATCCGCTGCCTCATCCGTCACTGATGCCATCCGCGGCTGCCCAGGAGACCTACCCATCTGGGGAGGCCTCAGCTTACCTATGGGGAAAGTACTACAGTGATCTGGGTAAGGCTTTCAGCCAAAACCCCTACTACCCCAGCGCCACCTATGCACCCCAGCTGCCGAGGCCAGGACCTGCTCCCCTGGTCCCCTCCTCCAGTAACGGTCAAGCCAGTCATGGTCCCCATCCTCCATCATGGCTTCAGGAGGTCGAGGGATCGATCCTCTCCCTCCCCATCATCCTCGTGATTCCCTCACCAGTGCCAGCAGAGCAAGACCACCGTGTTCCACGCCCCGTCCACCTGAGACCTCCAGAGCAACAACCCACAGATCTACCTTCCCCTTCCACCCCCTCTGACTTGGGCGAAGAAACCTTACTTCCTCATCCACACCAGCACGAACCTTCGTATCACCACAGTTCTCTTGTTCCTTCCCATCACGAGAGAGCTCCATCCTACCTCCATCCTCTCGATATTTCCGCTCCATCTATACCATTAATGACACCCGCCTCATCTCTTTCTCAACCAGATCCTTCACCAGCCTCAGTGTCTACCTTACCCACACCACCTCGTAAGCAATCTGAATACTCTTCATCAACATCTCCACAGTTACTGTCCTCACCATCCTCACCATCATCTCCGTACCTGGGACCTTCGACTCCACCATCATCACCAACATCACCAACAACATCTCAACAAACTGCACCAACATCGTCTGGACAACCACCTACATCTGCGTCACCAGTTTTCCCTCCAATATTCTATTCATTATCATCGGCTGCGCCATCACTATCCTACTCCTTATCGCTATCCACTCCATCACTATCCTCATCACCACCGTCATCTCCATCATCCTCTCGACCATTACCATCATCTTCACCAGAATCGTCTTCTACATTACCTCCAGCATCCTCCCCAACATCAACAGCATCATCCTCGCTCCAAAACACACAGCTCTCGCTCCTCCCGACCCACATCACTGCCGACCCAACTCTGAATTCCCTCGACTCCCCAGACGTGACCACAGACCCTCCCCAGACTTTCTTCGACGCCTCTGTCTTTCCTCTTGATCTCTCTCCACCACGAAGACCACGGCCGAAGACCAGACTTCGACAAACAAACAGAAGCAGAACTCTCGACCTGCAACGCCAGACGCCAACGTACAACAACAACAACAACAACAACAACAACAACAACAACAACAACAACAGTACCTCCTTGGTGCAAGTTTATACGACAAAGACATTGTTTTCGGAACTCCACAATCAGTCAGTGAGGCTTACCCCATACTAAAGTTTTTCTCAGACCTTGACAATAGACCAGAGAGTTCGATCCCCGTTAAGAGCGACGGAGTCTTCTTTGACAGCAGACAAACTTTGCTTAGAAAAGTTTCCAGAGAGGTAAGACGACTCAAGACTCTATGTCTGAGTGCGTACTTGAGAACTTCCTCCTAAATTTGTAGATTTAATCGTTTCTTTAACGAAAATACCTAAACTATATCCATGTAATTCTTCTCTGATTTGGCTCGCTTGAAGCATACTCAAAAACGCATTCAGACCTCCAGACGTTACCTGTTCATATACCAAAATCATGTCACTCCTAAAGTATTCTCAGTTGTATATACCATGAGCCATGCATGACCCGGGGTAAAGGAGAAAGCACTAAACATGATTTTTCTATATGTCTTCAGGGTCACTTTGTGAAAAGATGTTTGCATGACATTTTGGACAGATTTGACCGACTCTTAACCTCGAGAACAAACAACTTGACATTTGATGTAGAGTAAACGTCACGACTGACTCTCCAGAACCTGACTGACTAAGACCTTTCAAAACTTTGTTCAACTTTGCTCTGCTGTGTGTAAAAACATAGCTTATCTGTCTAACCTAATTACAGGTCACCTACAGCATCCCTAAATCCTTACCAACCATCCTTGTAAATCAGCATCAGAGCACTACAATAATTTTTAAGTCTAGGGCTAATGACACTTTAAGATGACGACCAGTTAAGGAAGGTTTTATGCCTTTGCAGTTTTTCGTTGGTAACTTTTGATTTAAAGTTCTGGAAAACCTTAATCATACTTTGTTGCATCAATTCTCTTGGCATCCTTACCTGTGGTAATCCGTTAAAGTAACCAGTTGAACATTAACTGCAACCTCAGCTCTACTTCCAGTGCCTTCAGGATCAGGTAATATTATGAACACAGGAAGCTTGTAGTGCCTCGTTAACCCACTGTATCACACAGAACGAGCGAGATTTCTATGGTGTTGTTGGTGCTGACAGAGACTACGAGGACAAGTATTATTATTACAGTGGCGAGGAAGATTACACTGATGGGTAAGTACCTGTCGTTTGCTCCACCATAAATGTAGATATCATTATTCTTTAGTGAAATTAATCAAAATCTCATTCTGGATGGCAGTAGGAGAGACAGAGTTGGGAATAATCATGAGAGGTTTGAGATGGAGATGCATTGAAAGCTGTGATGAATGAAACAAATTGATCTGTAGAATATGTAAGAAAATTGGACACCATCTGAAGATAGTATAAAGATAGATAGTCACCCATCTACTTGTATATCATCTTTGAAAGTCGTTCACAGAAAATGAAAAGAAAGAAGAATATATACGAGTGACTAAAGAAAAGTTCAGGGTTTCTTGCATGATATTTTACGTAGAGTTGAATGATTGAAGCAGGAAGAAAATATGTATTTCTTGCAATGCCGAAAAGTTACTATCATAATCTGTTTTTTCTCTCGGAACAGATTCCAAAATCCTCTGTTCTTAGAGGAGACAGACTTAGCTTCCCTGAGGCCGTATAGTATCAAGGAGCAAGACGAGGTACGTTAAGTCCTGATTTTCTTTATTCTATTATATCATCTGGTGTTACGAGAGGAGAAAAAGAGACTAGACATAGGAAGGTACAGTGGAGAACATAAGATGGTTCTAGAGTGGAAATATGGACGGTGTAGGTGTACTGAAGTGTGTGAGTGCCTTATTGAATATGTGGTTAGGATCTCAGTTGCTCAGAGTCTTCTGTAAGTGGCAAGACAAATCCATTTCAATTCCATGACTCGGGTCCTGTTTACTGTTGTGGTGTAGCTCATAACTACACGCCACCAGCACTAATCATGAAGTTATGTCGTAACACTGAGTAAACCTTTGTGTGGTCTGTCGCTGTTCCTGGGCCCCACTATATAACTATATCACTGTATCATATGTCGTTGTACCAACGTATAACTGTATATCACTGTATCATGTGTCGTTGTAGCACTGTATAAATTGATATATCACTTGGTCACTGTATTCATACAGGGTCAGTCCCAGCCACACCATCAGCCGTCGTCACCCACCACACACTCGCCTCCCTACCGCAGTGGAGACCCAGAGAACACGTTGCACCCGGGGGAGGCAAGACCCAGGGGGGAGGCAAGACCCAGGGCGGAGGCAAGACCCAGGGGGGAGGCGGGCCCAGCCTCCTCAGCTCCTGTCGTCCCAGCCAGGACCAGAACTCCCAAAAGAGTAAGACGAATGGAATCTTGTCCTTTGTAACTACATCTCCTCTAAACTAAAAGATGTTGACAGTCTCTTTTACCCGAGCGATTTAAAGTTATTCTAAAGTCATTATCTGCAGTTATTACTTGATACATTACCTCCAACACGTAGCTCTGTAACTATCACACAAGGTGTAGCTTCTCTCACGATGTTACCTGAATATCTTGGAAAGAAACTCTAATTTTGATGGATATCGTCGATGTTGTTCATTATCATTTATTGTCATTATCATTATGATTATCATCATTATTGTTATTATCATTATTGTATCATTATCAACATTATTATCATTATTATTTTTGTCGTGTGTGTGATGTCACACACACACACACACACACACACACACACACACCTATAGAGCACAGTCTCAGTTCTCGTGGCATGAGACCCCTCCCCTCACCCTTATTATCACCCCAATATCTCCAACGTCCTCTCCTCCCCTACAGTCTCCCGCCAGAGGCGCGTTCTTCACCCCGCTCCCCACCACCCTGAGACCTCTCTCCCTTGATCCAGGTAAGGTCATCTCCAACCATAGCGTCCACCTTCACATTGAGTTGTTATTTGGCCATATATTTCCTTGGATCGGTTTTCAAAATTCTATGATATCAGACAAAAGTCCTTCAGACCATTCATACATTTCTTGAGATTATTAATGATGCTAAGATTTTTCTCTTCGATGATTAATGATGTCTGGTTATCAGCAGTAGATGACTTAGCTAATTATCATGTTTTTATGCATCATTTATCATGAAATTCCCTTACAGATTCTTAATTAAAAACGTTTTTCTTTACAGTGCCTATTGTATGTGTTGAGTCATTTGTTAATTTGCAATTTTTTTCCTGTCTTCTGAACTTGAAAACACGATTTGTTGTGTTCCAGCCTGAACACACACACTGTGCTGGGCTTCTCAGGAAGTTCACCAGTGTAAATCACTGCTGTAAACCACAGTTTCGTCGTCTGTGTATTAACTATGTATCATTTCTTGCATTCCTGACAGATTTCCTTCATCTTGGGCAAGACTGGAGCATGAAAATCGGCTCTCTCTCCAAATCCTCCTCCTCCTCCCCCTCCTCTTCGTCTTCTTCCTCCATCCCGCATGAGGGGCAATCATCCTATCCTGGTCTGTCTCCTTACGACCCTAAACCTCTTTTCCTGCCGTACAGGAACTTCCATGATTCTAACAGTTTGCCATATCAAATCTCCCACGAGAGCCAGCCTTACTATCTTGACTATGGCAGCGATGAGAGCTGGAATGGTACGCTCTCCGCTCGACCGTACGGGTTGGTCGACGACTATGATGTGCTGTATGATTATGAAGCAGGAGACGAGTACAGTGACTACCCCGGAGTCTCCCAACCTGAATCAGGAACCTTGCACTCAGGTCCTCGCCCATCACCTTACTACCAGGGAACTGCACCTCGAGGCGAGGCCGGAGTGGCCCAACATTCAACCGTGTCTCCCTACCACTCAGACAACTCGCCTCAGTACATCACTGCCTCACCTCAGTATTCGACTGTGTCCCCACAGTATCCGAGCGTCTCATCTCAGTACCCGATTGATTCACCTCAGTATCTCTCCGTTACACCTCAGTATCCAACTGTATCGCCTCAGTATCCGACAGCGTCACCCCAGTATCCGACGGCTTCGCCTCAGTATCAGTTCGTGTCACCTCATTATCTAACTCTTCACCTCAGTATCTGACAGCTACACCTCAGTATCCGACAGCTACACCTCAGTATCCGACTGCCTTACCTCAGCAGAAACTATCTCCAACTAGACGACCAACGAGGTCTCACAGTCGTCCTCAGATTTCTCAGCCCTATAACACGTCTGTCTCTGACTTACACGGTCCTACCCAACCGTTCAAGAGACCAGCCATCACATTCTACTCGTCTGAGGAAGATTATGGAGTGAATTACGAATCTCCCGAAGCCTTCCCTCCTGAGGAAGCCACCCAAGAGAGTTACTACCAACAAGATGTTATGCAAGAGGACGTACTTAACGCCTACGGTCACTTTGATCCATATGGCGAAGAGAACGATTATGGAAGCCACTTGTCTCATCTGATACACACTGACCTGAGGCCGTTCGTCCACTCTCGAGCATTCTTCGGACCTCACGTCGACAGTACAGCACACAGAGGACAGATCGTCGATGTCGTCTCCCCTACCAAGGAGCAGCTAGAATACATCAGTCCCAAGGTCGAAGACGAGACCAAGGCATCTTATTACCCCCAGGAACTTCTGCGACGTTACTATCTCGAGTCTTACACACGCCAGTCTCACTTAAGGAGAAACAACTCACTCTCTGGCAGGTACAGAGAGAACCCTTACACCAGGAAGTATCTCGGTGTATCGCCTAAATACTTGACCACTGCAGGACCCAACGCTCCAAAACCATTGATTCCTTCTGATCCCGATGAACCAACTGGAGGATCACAATATCCCGCACCAACATTGGCGCCTCAGTCCAAGAAACAGAAGTACGACTCTGTTGCGAAGTATGCACCGAACAACCCCGAACCCCCACACATCACCGAGAGCCCGTCAGTCACCCCTCAGTACGAGGAAGAACGTTCATATTATTCTACACCAAACCCACAACATCTGAAGGAGGAAATAGTAACCCTTCAAATCGAGGAAATACCTCAAGATCTACGCTATACAACAGCTGTTCCACATGATACAGATGTCAGGGTACACTATACCTCCAGCTTCCCTCATCATAGGGAAGAAAACACTCAAACCACAACACCCCGGCCACAACACTCCATTAACCAACACTCACCTGATACACAACTCCATCACGAGGAGAGCGATTATACCACACCACTTATAGAGGACACGACAGAACAACCAAAATACAAAGCCGTTGTATCTGCTCTGGCTGAGGGGAAAACGCTCCTGGACCTGTTTCCCTATAAGACACCTGCAGAACGTCCCCACTTCACCAAGACTACACGGACGAGACCAAAATCTGTAGAACGTCCCCACAATCACCAAGGCCGCACAGACGACCCCAAAATCGCTTCGAATGACAGCTGCACGTCTGCTCAAGCGCCCACAGCCCTACCCAGCTTCCAGGAGACCATCAAGAAGGGATAAGACTTACACTGAGAGTGACAACTACGGTGACATTCACGCTCCACAAGATTCTCGGAGACGACAGAATGGATGGAAACAGCCTCGTCGTTTATCCCTCACAAGAAAGTATGTCGGCGCTGAATATTCTTATCCAACGACAGTCAAACCAACACAGAAACCACTCCACAAGTCCGTGTCAGGGTCTTCCTACCCACGTGAACCTTCCTCAGCCTACGGTGCCACAGCTCATGCACCTGGCAGTCACGATCACTCCCTTAGCTCGTTAAGTCACCCAAACGAAGCTAAGGCACAGAAGACTGTCAGTAGCAGTGTACTACAGGAGGATAAAGTGGAAGCTCTATGCTGAGGTGCACGATCGAGAACCACAAGAGACTCACTCTGAAGTCCCACCAGGTAATGAGACATTAGCGACGTCTCGGAGGCGTCCTCCATCAGTGAGAAAGTATTCTCCTCGTAGACACCGACCAGCAAAAACACAAGCTGCAGTTCCTCAGTCAGGTTCAGGGGTGCAGTCTGGTGAGGCAGTCCATCATACCACAGAGATTCCCCAGCCGTTGACAGAATCCCCTGATGATCACGGAAGTACAGACGATCAAGCGAGTTATTCTTACTCTCGTAGACCATCTGGTAATGTCGAGCGTCCCACCCGGCGTCCAAAAACAAATATTCCTAGGAAAAAACTCCCAGCAGGTGCCTCAAGACCTCACAGACGCTTACCATCCCTGACACGTCGTCCTCGTCCCGTTACTCGTCGTCGTCGTCCAACTCGTCGTCGTCCACATTCTTCTTCATCTCTTCATTCTTCCAAGGCCTCGTCTCCAGGTGCTGGGCCTCACTCTCAGACTACTTCTTCTACCGAAGTCCCTGAGGCTAACAACCTACACTCTGCTCCTTTCGGGTCCTCTTACATCCCTCCTGACGGAGATGACCATTCCTCCGGTGCACCCCACACCCAGGATGGAACCTCCCACCTACCTCCTTCACTCTCCTCTCCCACCATCCTTCATACGGACGACCTCCCTAGTTCTCATTCCCCACATTCTCCTGAAGTTTCAAATACCTCGGAGAAGCGAACGCTAACTACAGGAGCGCCAGCACACGCTCCCTCCCCTGACTTCAACTCTCTAGGTCCATCGGCCGACGCCCCGTATCATAACTCTGATTCTCCCCAGCATGACCACCACTCAGCCCCTCTCTCCACCCTGGCCCCGTCAGAAGAAGGGTCATCTCATTCCCTTCTTCCTGTACCCACAGGTGGGAATAAGTCCTTGCCAGGCTCCGTAGCCAGTGTTGCTCTACCCACAAGAGACCTGACGGGAGCGACCGGACTCACCCTATCCCAATACAATCTCGCCCAAGACATGCAGCAGATCCTTAACACAGCCTCACTCGGGCCAGCAGTACACACCACAGATCACGACGACTCTACAACACGACTCACAAACAGACACGTTACGGTGCCAAACAAAGACAATTCACAGCCACTGTACAGCACAGCCACTCGCCCCACTGGAGCAGTAGGATATGGATCTCTTTACAGTGATCCCAGTACCTTTCAGGCTATTGTAAATGAACTGAAGCCCAAGCGATCTATTTTCCTTAACTCTGGTAACTCTTTCGAATCGCACATTAATGCCAAGTCAGCAATAGAATCACTTCTTCCTTACATTGACGACAAAAACGTGCCAGTGAGCGTGGATTATGTTCGTCGTCAAAACAACGACTTAAGTTCGAATGTAGAGGTAACGTTTAGCATAAACTTTCCAATAGAGCATCATCCCAGAAACGTGGTTGAAGATTCACGCCAGGTAGCGCCTCAGCGTCAGACGTTCCCAGTTTATCCCCAGGCTTCACATCCTGCCTACAGAGGTAGTGCTGACTTGGGGAGAAAAACAACAAAATCCTCGCCATTATCATCTGGTGTACGGGTCACAACTTCTCATCCAAACTCACATGTCAGACCTGAGATCCTCCGAACACACAACCCAGTATCACCACAACCTCTCCTCTCAGGTAACAGTCGACCTATGACATCACAGGGTTATAATCTCCCTCAGTCAAGTCCACAGCTCAACAAGTACATCAGTACAGCCAACTTCAGGAATACCGTTTCAGTCGTCACCCACAAATCAGCGACACACACTGATCAAAACCATCAAAAAGTCTCTCATGTCCAGAACCAAAATCTTCAGCAAGACGCACCTGGACCTTTCGAGAGCCAGTATTTTGATGGTCCTACTGATGCAGTGAGTGGACCACGTCATCCTCCGACTCCCAGGAGACCACAACGTCCAACCACATCAAGCTCCATACAAGTCAAGCCACTACGTCATTATGCAACTGGCAACGCGCCTTTCAATCCCAGTGGAAATACAGACACCCTCTCTCCCCTTGCTGAAGCAGTAAGTAAAATACCAATAATTCACCTGACGACGGCACCCGTGCCTCCCTCAGGAAGGAGTATCTACAAGGCTGGGAAGTCTTCCACTAGCCAGCACAGTAGCCGTGTTCAGGAGGAATACACCGTCTTGCATGTTAACAATCCAGGTGAACAGCATCCTCCACTACCCTCGGTGTCTCCCTCGCGCGACCTGTCGCCTACGAAGCCTTCACCTCTCACAGATCAACAGCAACGTCTTCCGCCTCTGATCCCGTTGATCGATGGGTATCTCCCGACCTCCAGCCCACACTATAGGGGTAACAATGATAACCCAGCATTAAGGTACCGTAACCAGCAGTCGTCTGCTGTGGTGGTCCCTCTGGAAGAGCCTCCACTTCGTCTGCTCCCACCTCCCCCACGCACGCACACCCGCAGTCGTCATGACGGAGTCTCCCAGGCCATAACCAGCACAAACAGACCATCTCCGGCCCCACAGATCACGACATATCATCCGCCTAACCGTAATCGTTTTCATACAACAACTTCCTCCATCAAACGGCAGCATCTTACCACAACCACAACCAGGTTTCCAATAGTTCATAACAATCCCGTTACCCTGGTGACTCAACCTCCAGTACTGACAAACAGACCCGTTAACAGATACCCTGTTACTACTCAGCCTGTGACTTTAACTTCCCATCGTGAACCTCAGTATCATTTACCGGCATCGCTGCCATCATACCAGGGGAACACAGACAACCCACATCTCCGCTTCCAGCAGTTCCACATGTCCAGGTCCCGTCATCCACATCACAACACGAAGGATCATCCTACTTCATCCATCAGCGTACACGGTCATCCAAATTTTCAAACCAACACGCATGATCATCCACTTCCTCAGGTTAAAACAGAGGGTCACTCGACTTCTCGGATCAAGACACAGAGCTATTCATCTCCTCAGATCATGACTCAGGGTCATCCACTTCCCCAGGTCAGCACACAAGGCCATTCATCTCCTCAGATCATGACTCAGGGTCATCCATCTCCCCAGGTCAGCACACAAGGCCATTCGTCTCCTCAGGTCAGGACTCAGGGTCATCCACCTCCCCAGGTCAGCATACAAGGCCATTCGTCTCCTCAGGTCAGGACTCAGGGTCATCCACCTCCTCATGTCATCACAGAGAGTCATCCACCTCCCCATGCCAGCACACAGGGTCATTCACTTACTCAGGTCATCACACAGGGCCATCCTCCTCCTCAGGTGAGCAGCACACTGGGTCATCCACCTACTCAGGTCATCACACAGGGTTCTCCACCTCCTCAGATAAGTATTACACAGGGTCATCCACCCCCTCACGTCATTACACAGGGTCATCGACCTCCTCAGACCAACCTTAACCATCAGGGCTCGAGTGAGGATCAACCTCAGAACAACATGATGATAAAACTGCTTGTCACAAGAACGCCAGAGATCCCTGCTATTACCTACAGTCTGCAGTCGAGGCCGACCTCACCAGCCCAATTTGACACTCCAGCTGGACCTGATGTGGACGTTTTAAACTGGGATCCACAAAGGATTCCAGAGTCCGACACTTCGTCACACTCACAAGGTTCCTCTCGCAGTACCTCATCGTCATACCACACACAACATCCTCCCATGTCGCCCACCAAACTACAGAAGATGCCAGAGGACCACAGTAATCCTCTACTCCACAATATCTCAGCAGAGGCACCGTCAACACACGAATCTTTTCCTTCATCATCTTTCGTGCGGTCCACCACCCCACGAACGGCGTCTCAACGTGATCGAAAGAGGAAGAAACGACCCCATCTACATTTGCCTCAAGAGCCAAAATCACAGCCTGGTGATCTTCCTCCGATGCCCAAGTCTCCGGACGTCGCCGTCACACCCAGATCTAATTATGGCATTCAAGATCCAATGGACATCCTCACCCCGCAGCCCTCCTCCGTGAGTCACCAGACGACCATGATATCTCAACACTCACCCGTAATGTCGTCAACCTCGCCACCGCTGCCTCGCTCCACTCCCTCACCACCAACCGCCTTGAACACCCCTCCACCTGCACTATCACATGCTTCACCACCTGCACCATCATTACAATCTCCGTCATCTGCACCATCACATTCTCTTCCGTCCTCACAGTCATCAACATCAGCTCCAGCAAATATACTTCCAGCTGTAATGGTGGATAGCGTGAAGAACTACAGTCATGTTATCAACAGCTCTGAAACAAGAGTTCCATGGTCTGGTCCTCGTCAGAGTTACGGGGAAGATCCAACCAGAAGTGCATTCGAGGAGCTGCCAGTTCACCAAGACAGACACTCGACGTCTGATTTAGAGGAAGACAAGATCTCAATACGACGTTGGACGTCACAAGTCATATGGAGACCAAGCTTCAGCTTCCAGTGACGACAATTCATCCATCACCGAAGCCTGACGTCCAGGAACCACGAAGGAAGTTGAGAGGGAAGACGAGACACCGCTATATGAGAAACAGAAAACGTGTCACCTCATCTGGTGCATTTACTACAACATCCGCGCCTCCAGTGAGAAGACGCAGACCTCAAAATGCCCAACAGATTCCGGGTAGAAATGTATTTCACAGGCGAAGAAAGCGCTTAAGACAAGAACCCTCAATACATCCGGAGACATCTCAGTCCTCACCTAATTCTTCTCATGAGGTCTCAGTCACGGTCCCTCCAGCTGGTTCTTCTGATACCTTCACTGAAGAACCTCAGTCATACACTACCAGTACGCAAAGTACCACCAAGTCCATGCTCGAACGCTTTCCGTTCAAGAAGTCTGAAAGAAGATTCTCAACGGCCGCTCCAGCTAGCCAGGCTCTCTTCGCAGGCAACATCGAGGAACTCTCCGTTGTGGAACTACAGAGGTTTGCTGAGATCGGATTTGGAGACAAATTAGATGATAAACAGAGCATCGGCGTGGCTGAGAGGACCAGTTAATCAATTCAATTGCTCTAAAAGCATAGATTTCTACTTAAATATCTGATATTTCGCTTTTACTGTGATAGATAACATCGACTTAATTGAGTATGTGATATGAGTTTATATAAGAATTTCGATCCTTTAGTCAGATGTTTAAGAGTGTCACTCTAGTCATAACAAGCTTTTTTCAGAGCCATGTCCCTCTCACAGGAATTATACCACAATAGGTAACATAGCGACCAGAAGACCACTCAGCACCATCTAGGGTGATCGGCCTCCGTTCCTGTGACTCATCTAGTCAATCCGCGCTCCTCTGCACTATATCTTAGTTTTTCTAATATTGTCACGATGATAATATAAGATAATAATCTTTTTATCTTCACGTCTTTTTAGATTATGCAGGAGGTTGAAAGGCACACACAGGATTGAATGAATTGGAACGATGTGATATACAGGGGGCGACGTGTTCTCATTGGACTGAACCATATATGACAGAAAATTTTTAACATATGTACAATTGGTAGCACTGTTACTTAACCATCACAATTCGACTGCGCGCCTCCAAACATTTAAGAAAATGAGTTTGCAGTATGATTGTGTAACTTGTTCTACGTGACACACGGTAGCACAGTTACAATAAAGATTTCACATTCAAAAATCTCAAAGATATCTATGCTTTTTCTTTTTTCTTTTTCAAACGTTTGTTGCTGGAAAGTAATATCACTACAAACATCGCCACTACCACTCTGCGAAGGGCGCGTCGGCTGCGTGATCAAGTAGTTCCACTCTGTGTCTATTGGCACCCGGTATTCGCTGCTGCTCCTGTGGCACTACAGTGATACAACATCCACACGACACTACAGCTGTAAAATGCAATGGTCAGGTGCCTCTACAGACATGTGACACTAACTATACAGTTGTATGACACTAGAGTTACACGACACCACAGGAATACAATAGCCAAGCAACACGGCAGCTGCACTACACACCACTCCCTGGGACTCCCTGACATCCTGGGGTCAGCCTCCTTCCTCAGCCACAGTCAGTGCAGGTCAGCCGAGGACAATGACCTGGCTCAGCCATGACTTTTTTTTTTTTGACCTAATCAGCCCTGAGGTAGTTCACCCATCTGACGTGACCCTGACTGATCAGGCTGACTCCAGACTTTATGACCAGACCCGGCTTGACTCTGCTTGACCCGGCTTGATCCTGTCTGACCTGGTCAACTATACGACTCCTGCTGGCTGACCAGACCCCAGGAAATTATCACCGACCATAGGACGGCGCGAACAGAAAATCTAATAGACGAACTGACGACAAAATCTAGACCTTGTCTGACCCCATAAGACCTAGTGATTTGTGGCTAGACTTTCAGCCAGTCAAACGACCAATAACTCTGTGATTTCTGAACCTTCTGGAGGACACGGTCAACCCTGTTTATTATTTGGTTCTGAAGTGATAAACAGCGGAAACGACAAAATTCGTCTTACTCTCTATCTAATAATCATTTCCACATTTCTTATCAGACTTTGCATCTTGGTATAACTGGATATGTAAGTAATCTGAACTCATTTTCTGAAATGATTCTTTAAAGATGATTCATTCACAGCTGACCACTTGTATCTGCTCTGTCTCTCTCTCTCTCTTTCATTATCAACTGATTGTGACAGAAAACGACTGCAAGACATTCGACAATAGTTTTCCGACCTTAATCGACGAAGCCAAGAGTACCTTATAGACACACACACACACACACACACACACACACACACACACACACACATCATGACGAACATAAGAACAGTTCAGTTTAAGACATTAAGAACGCATTGTCCTCCTCCACTACTGACCACACTTATGACATGACATTGAGACATCTCATTATACATGTATAAATCTTTTAATATAATCTGAATTTCATAAATATATAAATCTAACTTTAAGTATAACATTAACTTCAGACTAACTATGGATAATTCATCTGATCAAAATAAATTTACTCTGAAATTTTACGAACATTAGTTATGACACAATTAAGGAATAGAATAGATGAAGTGCATCGTAGTCGACATTTCCTTTGGACGTGTAGACATCACGTGGTTACTGACACACAACATCTCTCTGTGCAGGGAAGCAGGAGAAGAAGCGACGGACGACCCTCCGTCCTCCTGACGTGGCACGACTGAAGCAGTTGGTGAGTTGAAGCTTCCTATACTCCACAGTGACCCTCAATTGAACATTTTTCGTATCTTAATCTTGTCTGAAAATTCTATCGTGTATCGAAAGTAACTTCTTATGTATTTCATGTCTTACTTTACCTGAAGTAGAGATGAGAAATAGACATCAAGAAACAGAATAGAGTTAATGTTTCTCTTCCATCCGTAGGCTGACCGAGACAATACTACCGGAAAGTCAGACAACAGCAAAGCGAAATCTCGGACGAAGTTACCGAAGGAAGGAAGCCTCGAGGAGGTTCGTCAGTACTCACTGGCTCTCTACCGTCACCTGCAGGAGCAGCTGAACTCGAGACGACTGGCTTTCCCACGACGCCCTAGCGGTAAAAAGAGGAGAGTGACTCGCCAAGTCAGTTTACCAACAGATGAAAATGTCACAGAGAAAGAAGCTGAGGACAGACACGATGAGACAACTTTGTCTAAGGGGATGGCTCTCATTGCTCCAGTTGACCCAAGAAATCTAAGAATTGCCATCAACAAGCTCTTAGGTCTCTCCAATACCCAGAAGAAAGGATATTCTTACCCTAAACCTGATGGAATCGATTTTCTTATTCCGAAAGAGGCGAAGGAGAGTGGCGAGGAGGTCACCCCATCACCAGAGCTTCAGGCACCGAATGGCCGGCCAGAGAGGCTTCAGGAAGTAGAAGACTTTGGGATTGATGCCAGTCTACCTTCGGAGGAAGACACTGACGCTGAAACCATCCCGCTTATCAACAGTGGCTTGTTTGTAAATACTGCGGCTTTAGGTAAACAGGTTGCTCAGGCAAGACCTCCCACAGAAGACGTTAGGAACAGTTATATACCACCTCGGCGAGACGATGGCGTACGGGGAAGGACACCTCATAGATCCCAACCACGAGGACGTCGACGGCCTTTTCCCCGTCGCCGTCGACCGTATCGGAGACAACGTAATCGCCAACGCTACCCAGACACCAGAACTGTGACGACCTGCAGGCCTCCTGTTCTAACGACCATCCCTCCCAGACCGACCCCTCCTGAACTAGATTTTGTCCCGACTGTTCCAGCTGCTACCACGACCACTTCGTCCCAGAAACTCATCCCTCCAAGAATCCCCGGTGCTGTTCCAACGTCATCCCCAATCTCAAGTGACTCAAGACCGAAACTTAATCACCCCTTACGTCTTGCTGACTACAGAGATGACTACAATGGCTACAGCGATGAAAATTACGACTACGACGAAAATTACGAGGATTACGATGATTACCTGGAGTATGAGGACGCCTACAGTGACTCTGGTGAAGACTATGAACAAAGCAACAACAACGGTGACTCAAACTTGACCGGAGGCAAGGGAAGAGGTCCTACAGGTGGGGATGCATTGACCTTCACCATAGAAGGTGGCAGTGATGGCATGACTGACCTCAGTGTCTCACGAGGTACAGACACCGGCAATGGCGAGCCTTCTGTTATCATCCTGGTTGCACGTGAAGGTACTAACTATGAGGAAATAAATAATATAAGAATTCCTTCGAAGACAGAGGCGGGAGAACAAGGCGGGTCGTTTTTCATCGTGGTTGAAGATGACGGTAGGAGAAGGGATGGCACAAATGGTTTCAGAGAATCAGAAGGACGAGGAAGTGTTAGTTCAGCCGTCATCCTGGCTGAGGAGGGAACTAAAGGCAGACTATCCTCGACAGGATCGATGAAGAAAGAATCTGGTTCAACCGTCATCCTGGTGGATGAAGACAATAATGGCAAATCATCCACAGGATCGATGAAGAAAGAATCTGGTTCAACCGTCATCCTGGTGGATGAAGTGAATAACGGCAAATCATCCACAGGATCGATGAAGAAAGAATCTGGTTCAACCGTCATCCTGGTGGATGGAAAAAGACAGGGTAAAATGAATGTTCCTTTACGATCGAAGTTGCGAGATGGTGGATCAACTATTATTCTAGTCGAAAACAGTGACAGCGAAGTAGATTCTACAGGAACAAGGAGGAAGGAAGTACCTGTCACGTTAGTCGATGGTGACACATATGACAAGAAACGGGGAAGTTCGAGAGCTCTCTCAGGGTCAAGAGAAAGGGTAATTGGTGGGTCAACCATCATCTTAGTAGAACCTGACGATGACGGTGTTAAGAATGAAGGAGAGAACACAAGAGGTTTCTCTCCAGAATCAAAATGGCAGGAGGCTGGGACGACTGTCATTTTGGTTGATTCTGAACACGGTAAGTACAGGCCTGTAGGGAGATATGATGGCCGTCTTGCGAATTTGAATGGTCGTGAGAATGATGACACAGTCATCATTCTCGTCGAACCTGAAGATGGAGATGATAAACCCTTACAGCCAGTTGTGAACACTTTAGATCCAACTTCGACGCCTCTCCCGATGCAGGTGAATCCTCCACCGATTTCGGTCACTGATTTTCGCCTTTCCACAAACAGAATACCAGAGGCAAAATCTTCACTGGAAAGACCCAGAACGAATCCTCTGCTCCACCAAATAAACCCTATTAATCCTCTCTCAGGTATAAGGAATTCAGAGAATCTACCTGGAAACGACGGCACTCCAACGAGAAATACAAGAACTTCACCACAGGGTTTGAGACGCATTCGCATGAGGTCCAGAACTAGGAGACTTCGGCCTTGGGGTCACGGCCCTGAGAGGGACGTCCCTGACTACCTCGACAACCGAAGGCGACGGAAGGAGTATCCAAGGGAGCCCAGGCTGGATAGAGATGAAGGAAGAATGAATAATCCGAACAGGGAGACATGGGAAACTAGAAATGCACACAGACATGACGAAAGTGGTCGACAAGTGAACTTTGAAGGGTTTCGAAGTCTTCCAGATCGACGAAGAGAATTTTCAGGGATTCACAGGGAAAGACCTTCTTGGCGCAGAGAAACTGACCGACCGGAATATTCCAGTGGACGAAGGGAAGTCCTACGAGGGAATCCAGACTTTACAAGTGGACGCAGGGAGTTTCCTGGAGGAATTCAAGAACCTCCAAGTGAACGTTTGGAAGCACCAACAGCAAGACAAGAATTCCCATCAGAACGAAGGGAATTTCCAAAAGGAAATCTCGAATTCCTAACAGGACGAAGAGATATTCCTCGAGGTAACAGGGAAAGCACCGCAGGAAGAGGAGACAGAACGATCAGAGGACAGGAATCCAGCGATGGTTCGTTCGACGTAGGGCAGGAGTCGTGGTTCAGCGGTGGAGGGGACTCCTGGATGAGACATTCTCCTCAAGAAGGTAGCTTCGCACGCACGATCGATACCGTTCCAGAGAAGATCAGAGATCTTCGTCAGTCCATTGAGGCCAGGGCTCGGATGTGGACTCATATTGGTCTGCAGAGGACCAGACCAGAATTCAGACGGCATCACAGAGTTCGAACAGTATGAGAAAAAGTCATTCCATCCGTTCAAGACTATATCATGTGAGCTTCGCTAGTGCTGGCTCCTGCGTGAGTGCAGACCTACCTGTAATATACGCCGTCTTCAGATGATGTTGAACTCTCTAGTACCGAGTGGATAACCGTGTGCCAAACACCAAAATCCATTTGTGAAAATGAAATAAAAGTATGAAAGTCGATGAAAAGTAGTGAGGAAGAATGTCACTGATCACTCCAGAAAAGGATAGATATATTGTATCTAATAGATTTTCTTTTACTTTCATATATAAAGAAAAATGAACACAAACATTATGTCATATACTATTGAACAGAACTGCTGTGCTGGTTCACAGCGAGGACACTCACATTCGTTCATTGTTTCTCAGGAGCTTTCATGTATTGTAAGATTCTTTGGGAGACAGACTATTGTTTCTATTATTATCTTATATTAATGAGGAATCTGGTGAGGTCTCCATCGTGCACGATGGTCAACAGATCGTAGAGACCTATCATTCAAACGCTCGAGTCAGACACACTCTACTTTTAGCTTCGGATTATTATTTACGTTTTTTGTTATTTGATCATTTATTCCAGAATGAATCATTTCATCTCATATCGTTGTTGACACGAATTTATTCATCACCGTTTTCTTTTTGTTGCTGGATTATGAGAAATGTATTTCTTAGCTGTGTACGTTATTTTTCAGTTTCAGGTACGACATTCCTCTAGTCATTGTTTGCCTTCTGATCTCTGGAGGAGAGAATTTCCACGTGGGTGAGTTTTAAGTTTCACAAAACTTGGTAGAATTGTTATTCAGCTTCGGCATTCCTGTTTCATTTTATCCATCGATTATTTCATATCAGATATTAACAAACAATTTTTCAAACCCTTTTTGACGCTTTGCATTAAGAGAACTCGAGATGTTTTTGTATTATTTGACATCATTATTTCCTTCCTTTCCACATTTTGGTAAATCATGTCCTTTGAAGGCTCCCATTGGACTATTCTGGGAAGTTTGGTAACAAAATTCCTTATAATTTTTTTGAGCTCCAATATAATCAGCTGCTGATCCTCGCCATAAAGCAATCATTGATGAAACATGTGGCTTGTGGTGTGTGTGGCTGTGTATTTCAAGTATTTCAAGCAGTAAAAGCTGTTTATCTGTGAAAGAAAATCCTCGACCATTATTTTACGGCACAGCTGAAAAAGTAATGAATTTTTCACTGTTCTTCACTTGTGCAATCATAGAACTTTCACTGTTGTTCATTTGTACAGTAATAAAATTTTTCCTCATGTTCACTTGAGTAACAATAGAACTTTTACACTTGTTCTCTTGTGCTGTGATAGAACTATTACTGTTATTCACTTGTTAATATTTTCACGGTGTTGTTGTCTGTGTTTTGTTGGTGTAATATTATCTTAAGAGGAAAATAAAACATACATATGACCGGCAGTGGTTTATTACCCTATCCTTAGAGGCGTCAGAAGCAGAACATAATTCACATGAGCGACGATGGAAATATGACCAAAATAGTTGACTTAGCCCCTTATACAGGTTGATAATTTTATATATATATTGCCTTGTGTACAGCATATCTGTAATGCCTAATATCTAAAGTTACAAGTTGCTCTTCTCTAGTGTGACGCCATGTTTGCATCGCGGTAAACATCCTGTAGGATGCATGTCCGTACCAGTGGCACCGTAGCTTCTCCCTCTACCTCTGCCATGGAGCTGAGGAGGATGGTTGGTGAAGCCACCGCTGCTATTGCCACCACCGCCGCCACCACCACTGCCGTTCTCTGTTATGCCGGTGCCAGAGAGAGATATCACGTTGGATGGGAGACAGATCTAGTGCGGGATAGTCGACGTATGTTCATTCAGACATTTGGAAACCTCACTTATATCTGGGAGAAGCTGTCAAACTCTATGTAAATCCCTGTTTTTCTATAGACGCTACTGAGCAAGATCCTTTTATACTCTCCCGAGAGACAGAATCATTCTCCCTTTATTCAGTCTTTGAACTGCAGTTACTTTTTAGATCCTGACCACAGGACACATCTCTAGGAAAATCTAACCCTCTTGTCTTCCTTCTGTTTATCTAATCACTTGCCACACAGCTCCTCACCTCAGCCAGTTCCCCATCCTCACCCAGCTCCCCAACCTCACCCAGTTCCCCAGCCTTAACCAGCTCCTCACCTCACCCAGCTCCTCACCTCACCCACCTCTCCAACCTCACCCAACTCCCCAACCTCACCCAGTTCCTCAACCTCACCCAGTTCCTCACTTTCCATTATGAAACACGACACCCATCCAGTTCTTTCACTGCTTTTTCAGACTTGCATTTTATCCAATCGCATAATCACTGCTCTCACCTGTCACTGCTCTCACCTGTCACTGCTCCCATCTGTCACTGCTCTCACCTGTCACAACTCTCACCTGTTACTGCTCTCACATGTCACTGCTTTCATCTGTCACTGTTCTCATCTGTCACAGCTCTCACCCGGTCTTTTGGGGCATGCCAGGTGATACTTCATGGAATGAACGTATCGTTTATCAAATCTGAGGCGTCTTTTTGCTTGCTGTTTCCAGGCCTTTTTGCCTCGGCGTTCATTTGGTTCACTACTGGAAGATGTTTTTTTTTTTATATACACTTATTGCCGGATGTTTCTCTTATAAGTTTATGTGCATGTGGATAAGATGTGTCATAGTATTTCCGTCTTTTTTTATACTTGTTCGCCATTCTGTAGTTTATCCTTGTCTGGTTCATATACTCTGGATCAACCCACAGACTGCACGTCGCTCCCCATACACCACATAGCTCATTGTTGTACTTTGATGATGTATCTGTCGGTGAATTGAGTCAAAACAAGACTACAATAAGGCAATAAAGATACAGGCTCAACATAGATCACAAGATACAGGTCTCCTCAGATACAGGTCTCACCAGAGATGACAGGGATTTCATCTTTGATTAAATGATGTGTTTGTTGAGGCAAATGGTCAACACAGTAGGACAGCGCCTGAGGAGGACTCTGAGTCAGGCTTCCAAAGGTATCACAGTCGACAGTCACTTGGTTATCGTGAGGTATGAGATATGTAAATAGATTGACATTATTGAATAACAAATCTCGGGAATCATTCATAAAAGTTCCATATATATATCAGGTATGTTTCCAACACCTTCTTTGTCCACATAACCAACACAAGAGTTGACAATGTGGGTGAAAACGCTTACGTGCGCGACAAATCATTGTTTCAGGAGAAAACCAGCTGAAAAGACAGAAACTGAGGCCAAATTGTGAAACAATGATGAAGCAGATTCATTACCTCTAATTCATATTAAGCCCACATATATTTTTCCCAAAAGAAAATGAAAAACTCTGACCTTGTGTATCAAAAGCCTAACCAAACTGTCCTTCTATTAAATATTTTGTTCCGAGTATTTCCATAGAGTTCTGAATCTACCAGAGGAGGGTAACTGGTTCAATGGTTGGGTTCTGAAGCACTGATTATGAAGATTATAAATATTATATCATAGCAGAGAGAGAGAGAGAGAGAGAGAGAGAGAGAGAGAGAGAGAGAGAGAGAGAGAGAGAGAGAGAGAGAGAGAGAGAGAGAGAGAGAGAGAGAGAGAGAGAGAGAGAGAGAGAGAGAGAGAGAGAGAGAACTGCAGGTTAAACTTTAGCTTCACCTCATAATAGACAATAAGTATTATTTCTGTTTTAAAAAGAAAATGTTTTCATGTAATATATATCCCAGCAGTGCTGGAGTTCCCGGACATTGCTCCATCAGTCTGAGATAATGGGCCAGGTGGCCAGAGGCGTGAATAAGCAATATCTTGGCAGAAAACAATACCGTCAGTTATACATCACTGTAGTTGTCTCCTGTAATGTACCTCCACTACGTCATTGCTCAAAAGCCGACAATCTAGTACGTTCGACCATCTAACATGATCTACTGTCGACATAACCTGTATTCTAAACAAGAACAGAGCGACGGGACTGCCGGGTTAGCAAGACTCAAGTGTGAGGGTAGACTGAGGTAGTCCTGGAGAAGGAACTGGCGAGGCCTCTTTGATGGCAGGGCAAGAATTGGACGCTCACGACAACTTTCTCTCGTCCATGATTCTCGGAAAATACTTTCACTCCAGGTGACCTGTCATGATCAAATCAACGTAGAAAATTGTTTAGAGAAAGATTTGTTTTCTCTCTGTATAGTAAGGACCGCTCAACGTGAGGGGACGGAATAAATGACAGGAAAAAGGAAGAAAATTCACCTTCCATTCTGCGAGTGATGATATCGAGATCATGTTGTGATGCAGGACTGGTCTACAACACTCACCAACACGCTGACGTCTACAACCAAGCGCACAACTCCGTTTTTGAGGCTCATCTGGAACTGGTTTCACCTGGACGACCAATTTTTTAAAAAGATATCTAGACTCAATTCCTATTTTTTTTTTTTATTTTTGTCGAACTTCGTCTGGCAGTACACTGAATAATCTGTCCATCTCTTTACTGGATAATCAAGTAGCATTTGTTCCGTAATTTCTTTCTCAAAGCATTTTTCCTGATTTGAATACTTTGTTTCTCTCCTTGTTTTGAGATTTTTATTTCAAGCAAATTTTCTTTAATTCTTTTAATGTAACGTGCGTATAATGTCATATCTTTTCTCTCTCTAGCTCCCTCAGCCATGCATGATACCCAGTGTGACCAAGTCATATATGTCATATATATATATATATATATATATATATATATATATATATATATATATATATATATATATATATATATATATATATATATATATATATATATATATTACCGCTAGCAGCAGCAGCAGCAGCAGCAGCAGCAGCAGCAGACTCAGCAAGTGTAAAGTGCCTCACTCACTGCCTAACCTCAGCCAAGGTGCAAGTCACTCCACTTTTACTGCTACACAAAACATGTTGATTTTTCCCCATGACTTTGTTCTGCTGGTCGTCTCCTCTGGCTTCCCAGTCCACATTCTCCTTTCTTGCTTCCTCTCTCAACGCCTCCTGCTCTACTGATTCTCTCTCCGTCCTGCCATTCTCAATTTTTACGCCTTTTATCGGCTTTTTATCTTATCTTTTCTTTTTTCTATCTTCTTCAGTTATTTTACGCTTTATATTTTTCACCCAGTTTGAAGTCAAAGCATCCACTGCACAGAGAGAGAGAGAGAGAGAGAGAGAAAGAGAGAGAGAGAGAGAGAGAGAGAGAGAGAGAGAGAGAGAGAGAGAGAGAGAGAGACCCTAGTACCACAGTGTGTGTATACCGCCAGTCACGGCCCTCAGGCGCAGCTATACATAGAGCCCTTGTGGTAGTCTGTACTCACGGTCTTGTAAGGGGGTCATGACGTAATTCTGACTTCGATATGGCCTTCGTCCACCACCAGCACCGTTAGCGCGAACTCCTTCGCAACGTTCACAGTCTTCGTTACCTTCACAATCGCGACAGATGTGTTGTTCTGAGCGATACTTTCGCGACATTTGTACGAGAAATTTGCCTACAGGCATTATGTGCCTGTGCCTCTACATGCAGTGGGAAGACCTGTTCTAGGGTAGACTCTATCTAAAAAACATTTTTCGTCGGCTGGTGAACAGGTTCTTCGATGCATTCGCTCATGAGTGTGTGTATCTACACTCGTAGGGGACCACCTCTACAACTTTCTCAACTGTCGTACAACTTTTTCAAAATGTCAGTCGTCACGATTCCATCACTTAATTCATCCCATTCATCCATCACTCTGATGCTGTGAAAGTATTTTTTAAGAGTCTTATAATATATTTATTGCTTCCAGTCATCTTATTGCTCCTGGTTGTTTCCTTTGAATATTTCAGAGAAATATCCACTGTCGACATCATTATAGTGGTCTAGCAATATAAAACGGTGGTGATCAACACACCCCCTACTCCTCTCTCTTCCGTGTTAGGCAGCCTCATGGCCTTCAACAACTCACTATAACTCAACTCTCTTAATTCAGGTACAGTATATGTTGCCCTCCTCCAGTCGCAACAGGGTTACACAGGGTGTGTGGCCACATCCCTGTAAGTATAAGTTGATAGAAGCGTAGTCGAAGCCAGTCAAAGCTGGCGTCTGGGGAGAGAGAGAGAGAGAGAGAGAGAGAGAGAGAGAGAGAGAGAGAGAGAGAGAGAGAGAGAGAGAGAGAGAGAGAGAGAGAGAGAGAGAGAGAGAGAGAGAGAGAGAGAGAGAGAGAGAGAGAGAGAGAGAGAGAGAGAGGGGGGGGGGGCAATGGTTACCACACACGCACTGTTCATAGCACAAGTCACCAGAAACTATCGGTACAAACATCAAGTCAGCCGCCATAACACTCTGCTCACACTTTCACTTCCGCCCGCGATGATGAATCAGAAACACAAGACTAAAGATGATGGTCAGTCAGTCAGTCAGTCAATCAATCAGTCAATCAGTCATTCAGTCAGTCAACCAGTCAGTCAGTCAGTCCAGAGTCTGTACAGAACTACAGATAAGATCGGCTTCTCGTATGTGGTTCAGAAATCCATATGAGGACATTAAGGTCATTTGTAGTTTCGAAATTTTTGATGTATATATATATGAATATCTGTCTATCTTTCTATCAATCAATTTATCTAACAATCTATATATATATATATATATACATAACTACCAGCAGCTACGTCCTGTGAATCCTCTCTTGATAGTATAGACAAATTTTATCAGAAACACAAATACTAAAACATATCCTGAACGCGAGATATTCTCTAGTGTCGTATGTCATACACCCAAGACAAGCCAAGTGCACCAGACATGGCAGTACAGAAGGTCAAAGACTCAGGATTCAAGCGAGTCTCAGGTCCGGTTTCGCCCGCATCATTCCAGCAGCGTCCGTCTTGAGAAATTCCACAGTGAGATAGTGAGATAGCGAGCAAACCCTGCTATCATCAGCAAAGACAGGTGGTTTATATCCGAGAAAATCCTCTCCAGTAAACCTGCTCCTTTTTTTTTTTAATTTAGTTCAGATTAAATGATTAGTTTTAGCCCAGTAATTAGAGGCCACAGCTCCAAACAGCAATGCTCTTTTCAACTTACGTTTCATTTTATTGAGTATGAATGTCTGTGTTTTCTACAGGTGTATCTTGTATATTGAACACGTAAGTAGAACAGATTTGACTACAACAGTGAAATGTTTGAGGGCAATATGTGGTGTGAGCTGGGTTAATCGAGTAAGCAATAGAAAGATAAGAGAGATGTGTGGTAATAAAAAGAGTGTGGTTGATAGAGTTGAAGAAGGTGTGGTGAAATGGTTTGGACTTACAGAATAAACGAGTGAGGAGAGGTTGACAGAAAGTATATATGTGTCAGAATGACAGTAGAAAAAGAGAGAGGGAAGACCAAACTGGAGGTGGAAGGATGGATGAAAAAGGCTTTTAAGTTGTTGGGTCCTGCACGTGCCGAAGGGTGAGAGGCATGCATGGGAGGGAGTAGCTTGGAGCGATGTGGTATATAGGGGTCGACGTGCTGTTCTTGGATTGAACCAGGACATATGAAGCAGCTGAGGGGAACCACAGATAGGTCTGTGAGACCTGGTTGTGGATAGGGAGCTGTGGTTTTGGTTCAATACACATGACAGCAAGAGAATTCATGTGAGCGAATGAAACCTTTCTTCGTATGTTCCTGACCATACCTCGCTGACGCGGGAAATGGCGAAGGAATACCCCTGAAACAGCGGTAAAGCCAGTGGGTTATTCAACATATCTTCCGGTCCTCCACTAGCTTAATCACCCCTAACGACCTAGTTACTTTTTATAACCACACCATCACCGAGGTCACTAGACTGATTGTCTTTTTACACGTTGCAGTGTTGAGTCTCTCTCTCCATCACGCTGGTTTTAGGCCACAATAGTGACCACTGTTGCCACACACACACACACGTCTCCCTCGTGTGCCTGATACATTCATCCCTTGTCAGTATGTGTGTCAGACCAAACCTCCGAGTATAACACTAAGGAAATGATTTATAACTCTCTAACTAAACGGGTAATGACATGTGTTGAAGCTCGTTTACTATCCCATGTGAAATCCAATTCCATAGTTACGAAGGCATGTCTTCAAGGTTCATAACTGTGATTGCAGTGGCCTTGATGAATAGCTCAAACCTAACGTAGATTTAGGATGAGGATATTTGTTAATAAGAAAATGTTTTACAAACATACTCTGACCTTTGCATAGCCAACATCACCGCATCATCGTCTACATATGCTTATAGAAATGATTCAACATTCTAACAAAACTGGAATGTAGAATACGCACGAAAAGGGGTGCCATATTTGTGTGTGTGTGTGTGTGTGTGTGTGTGTGTGTGTGTGTGTGTGTGTGTGTGTGTGTGTGTGTGTGCGTGTGTGTGTAAGGACCTGCTCCCAGCCATCTCGGCTTCGTCTACCACATCTCCTCTATTTTGATGGCACCTTCTCCAAGTTCCAGTCTTTTGTATGGCGAAGGAAAGTTGCAGACATTCTATTCATTGTCAATGTACCGTGTGGTAGCTATTGTGGTTTCAGGTACGAGTTAACACAGATATCGTACTCTCATAAAACTTAATTGTGACTGTGAAGCCGATGGAAACAGTGATCTAAGAAAATGAAAATGTCATCTGTATTATGATAGAATTTCGTGAAGACTTGGCAAAATGTACAATTTCGTGGAGGAGGTTTGGCAAAATGTACATCAACCTGAATAAAAGCTTATTCTTCTCTTTATGTTTTTAAGAATGCGACTTGATCGCGTTAGCGGAAGTTTTTAAGAATATCCCAATAATATGCCATTGAATGCTTTTAAAAAGCAATCAAGATAGCAGGTGATCCCGTAACGAAGTGTTACGAAAGGTGTGTGAGTCTCAGGCTGTCACCGAGGCTGTGCTAGACTGGAAGGCACCTTGTGAAAAGTTGGCCCTCCATCTGAGCAGCGCCCTCCTTAACCTTGTACCGGAACTATTGTTGAAAATGTTGGCTGCTCATAGTAGCCACGACCCTTCCCTGACTCTCTCTCTCTCTCTCTCTCTCTCTCTCTCTCTCTCTCTCTCTCTCTCTCTCTCTCTCTCTCTCTCTCTCTCTCTCTCTCTCTCTCTCTCTCTCTCTCTCTCTCTCAATATAAGAATCGATAGTGAGTAAAACACTTTTCCTAATACATGTAAGAAAGTGTTGAGTATTTTCATATTTTTTTCTTCATACTTGATCGCCATTTTACGCGTTAGCGAAGTAGCGCCAGGAACAGACAAAGAAAGACTGCATTTCCTCTCATTCATTCTCTAGCTTCATGTGCAATGTACATTATGCGGATTTTATCGATAAACGCCCTGTGAATCGGAGAGACTACAGAACATTTCCACCTTACCTTGCAAGCTTCGTCCAGACATGATAACATACTGCTGACTTGTCCCCTCAGTGTTTCCTGTCTTAGTATAATGAGACTCTGAACTTTCTCTCTTCCTCTGTTTACCTTTGATTTTCTTTCTGAGAAATCGCTAAATCTTTCGTGTTAATCTTACCTTGCGTCAAAAGAGCTTACCATGCGTCACCATAGCTTACTTTCTTAATCTATTTCTATATGAAGTCGTATAATAAATGTTGATGTGATTCCTCGAAATTTATATTGATTTTGATTGTAACATTTTGGAAGAAATATTGATAACCCTTATATAATCGGAGTTAACAGTATGAAATATATGAACTAGTGTTGATTATTTTATGATATATATATATATATATATATATATATATATATATATATATATATATATATATATATATATATATATATATATATATATATATATACGTATATTCATAACAAGACGCTTTTGATTTCTATAATCTTAATCGAATTCTTTACAAGACGGAGGAAAACGATTCATAAAAAAGTGAAATGCGTTTATCTGGGTCACTCGCAGACACCACCGCGTGCGGAGATCACTAATCTATTGTTTCACTGTGAACGTGTCCATTGCAAGCAAAATCATGATTCCTGAACAATATGATTTATACGTGCGTACCATTGTCTCGGTGGTGCAGTGGTTCATGCCTGCGTGTTGCAATCGTGGGACTCTGGTTCGATGTGCAGGAGCCAGGGGCCAGCATTTGGAGGGGAAAATAATGTAGATTGAAGATAAATGTGACATACTGTAGAGTGCGGACTTTAATGGTGTAGGGGAGATGGTGAGCTTCGCATGTGATGGTGAGAAATATAGGGAGCCACACGTGATGGTGAGAGAGACGATGAGCCATACGTAATACTGAGCAAGAAAGTGAGACATAATATAGTTTGAATAAAATCATTAGATATTTACGTGAAAAAATATCGAAACAAAAGTTAATGATTGACAAATGAACATAACTATTGAAAGATTGAAAGGTTTAGATACATATATGTTATTATATATATGTCATATATATATATATATATATATATATATATATATATATATATATATATATATATATATATATATATATATATATATATATATATATATATATATATATATATATATATATATATATATATATATATATATATATATATATATCGTACCTTTCTGTTCCAGGTTCCCCCATCTATGGAGTGGATCCATCAGTCGTAACGTGTAGTGATATAATGTGTCTGTGTGAGGTGAGTGGAGTACAATTGTGAAATACCGTTCAGAGTATATAATCATTAATTCATTTATCTATTTATATATCGAGTAATCTAATAAATCAAAACCTAAATATTAGGGAAATTCTGCGTTTAATGAAACCACTATTGTTTGAGTTGTATTAACTTACTATGAGTGTGTGCGAGGCTTCGATTTTGATGATAGCAACATTTACTCTTATGAAAAAATTATGAAAGAAGAGACGAATTATCAACTTTATTATCCCACAGAAATTGTAATATTTGTTGTTACCTTATATCACTGGCAGCCTGATGTTGCTACATTACCCACACTATCGGCAGCCTAATGTGTAGCAAATTTTCCGTGAGTTTAATTAAGAAATTATCTAACTATGGCCTTGATAAATCATGGCGAAATCTGATTGACACTTTCAGATTTTAGAAATAGACAGAATAATCTATATCCCATCGACATTGTGGTTTGAAGATCTAATATAAATTCTCGTTCAGCTTCTCCTCATCAACAAAATGACATTTTACTTAAAAAAAAGATCGAAAAGATGGTGACTTTGCGTGACACACGAGTAAGAAATTAGCCCAGCTTAGTGTGAAGGTTAGACCCGACCTGTTGCTCAAGAGGCGTGCACACACAAGTGCCTGAGTCACTTGGTTCATACCGTCACGGAATCACCACAGAGGCTGTGGTGACCATTCCAACCCGTGATACACAGTGTTATGCTGCGCCTGACACCAGATATCACACACACACACACACACACACACACACACACACACACACACACACACACACACACACACACACACACACACATAAATTCTAAAACACTGTATAAGAATTTTGTAGAATCTTATGAATTGCAAGTCTGCCCTTAGGTTTGGCTATGGCGTAGTACCTAATACTTTTGAAATCCTGTACATAAAAGTAGATGAAAACCGACATGTCAGCAGACACAATGTTTCGCACGCATCGGCTGCCTGGCAGAACAGGAGAGTGGTAGCGATGTAGGAGCTGTGGGGGCCTGGACATGATACTACAGCCACCAGCCCGTCATGTTCTCTTTCATCACTGGAACTGATGATCACGAAGGCGTAACATCACAGTTCTTGCTCACGAAAAAATGAAGTCTAAAATAACCCAGAATTATATAACATGGCCATCCAATTGTAAGGCTCTAGACGAAAGTATATGATATGATATACCTGCATGTGTGTGTGTATATCCATGACAGCCATGAACTATCGTCAG